>NC_142872.1:122870000-123022500 GCF_051225735.1 Oryctolagus cuniculus
TCACTCACAGAGATCTTTCATTTAGGTTGTCTTCTTTTTTTTTTTTTCTAGATTGATTTGGCTTCCATGCCTAAAATTCAGTCTTCTTTCTTACAGACCATTGACCAATCAGCCAAGCTGTTCTTCACAGTATTAATCCTTATTATCTTCCAATGCAGGCCACTTCTTTTCCACATAACTACACACATTGCCTGGAGCTTTGTGCACTGGGAGGATTTCTCCTTTTTGTTGCCCTTTGAGCCCATCTCTGAGCAGGATTGTTGTATGGCAGCAGTCCATTCTAGGGGGACAGTGTTATACTGAACTGACTCATTTATGAACTGGTTTTCTTCCAGCTGTTCATTAGAGATCCTCCATGTGGTCAGGTATTTGGAGAGAAGTGGTTGATATGGGCTTCAGGGTCATACAGTTTGCTCATGTGCACTTTCCCTGCTTTTTCCAATCCTGGATCTTATGACGAGAAACTGCCCAGTCTAGCCGTATGATTTTGTGGATTGTATAGAACTCTGATCATGATGGCCATCTCTTCCCATAGGGTAACTTGATGTCCTGTGTAGTCAGTCTCTACCAGGGCTCAATAGTATCCATGAGATGCTTTTTGAGTGGTGTGTAGTTCTTTGCTGAAGATGATATGGCCTTATTTTAGAAACAAATGGCACTAAATTATATTTTATTCTCCTATTGCTTCTTTCTGTAAAATCCGTATAGTATCTTTTTTTTTTAAAGATTTATTTATTTTACTTGAAAGTCAGAGTTACACAGAGAGAAGGAGAGGCAGAGAGAGAGAGAGGTCTTCCATCCACTGGTTCTCTCTCCAATAGGCTGCAATGGCCTGATCTGCGCTGATCTGAAGCCAGGATCCAGGAGCTTCTTCCAGGTCTCCCACAAAGGTGCAGGGACCCAAGGTCATCTTTCACTGCTTTCTCAGGCCACAGCAGAGAGCTGGATAGGAAGTGGAGCAGCCAGGACTCAAATTGGCGCCCATATGGGATGCCGGCACTGCATGTGGTGGCCTTACCTGCTATGCCACAGTGCCGGCCCCGTAGTGTCTTTTCATATCATAAACCCTCAACAACATGGGGCCGGTGCTGTGGCATAGCAGGTAAAACCACTGCCTTCAGTGCTGGCATCCCATGTGGGCACCAGTTCAAGACCTGGCTGCTCTGCTTTGATCCAGCTCTCTGCCTTGGCCTGGGAAAGCAGTGGAAGATGGCCTATGTGCTTGGGCCCCTGTACCTGTGTGGGAGACCCGGAAGAAGCTCCTGGATCCTGGCTTTGGATTGAGCCCTGCTCCTGCTGTTGTGGCCATTTGGGGAGTGAACCAGTGGATGGAAGACCTTTCTCTCTCTGCCTCTGCCTCTCTGTCTCTGCCTTCTAAATATAAAAATAAAACTTAAAAAAAAAAAAAAACCCTCAATAACAAAGGTTCTACCAGGTGAGGCTTTTTTCCACAGCCTGGACCTGCTGCTGTTTTGAGCTCCACTCATAGATAGCAAATGTGTACTGTTACCTAACCTATGTAAATGGGTACTTGTGATTTTCCTTATTAAGGATAGAGAATAATGCATTTGCCAATTAAATGGCTGCATACCATATCCCAGGTGTGTTAATCTGCCGTAGCAAAGTACTATATCTGGATTAGTAGCAGCAATTGTGGCTATTACTTAGTTATTGTAGAATGTTATAGTTTCTTTAATAATTGATAGGCATTAGAGATTTTCTAAATCTTTGAGTCTGTTTTTGGTACTTTATACTTTTCTAGAAATATGTTCATTTAATCAAAAGGATTTCATAACTTTCTCTTATTAACTTTGTAATATTTGCTACATCTATAGTTGTATCCCTTTTTTACTCCTAATATTACTTGTGCCCTGTTTCTATTTTTCTCATTCACTTTTGCCAGAGGTATATCAATTTTATTAGTTTTTGCAAAGAACCAACGCTTAGTTTTGTTGTTTCTTTCTATTGTAACTTTGCTTTCTGTTTTATTTATCTTTATTTTCCTTCTCAATCTTTATGTTTATTCTGGTTCTTTTTCCAATTTCTTAAAATAGATGCTTAACACATTAATTTTCAACTTTTCTTATTTCTTGTTAATGGTATTTAAGGCTGTAAATATTTTTTCCTTTAGATTTTTAGGATTGTACATATTTAAGTTGTAAGAGCTGTAAATCCATCTCCAGCTGCTTGATTTGTTGGTATTTTTGTTAGCTTTCATTTCTGTGTTTGGCCTAATTTTTATGCCATTGTTTGGGAGTAACTTAGAAGTGTGTTTTTGAGTTTTCAAGTATATAATTTTCTTTGATAGTTATTTTAGATGCTGATGATTGATTTAACCATTTTTTGGTCAGACAATGTAGAACTTGAGATATGGATTCTCTGAAATTTGCTGAGATCTATTTCATGACCTGATATAGTGAATTTTCATAAAGTATGTTTGGAAAGAATGCTTATTCTAAAGTTGTTGGGTTCATTGTTTCATAGATACATTTTAGATTTTGTTCAAATTTATTTTAAAAACTCATTTGTTTGAAAGGGAGAGAGGGAGGGATTCAGATTGCTGGTTCACTCCCAAAAATGGCCACAATAGCCAGGATTGGGCCAGGCTGAAGTCAGGATCCAGGAACTCCATCTGGGTCTCCACTCTGAATGGCAGGAACCCAAGAACTTGAACCATCATCTGCTGCATCCATCCCCAGCATGTTAGCAGGGAACTGCATCAGAATTGGAGTAATCAGAGCTTGAATCTGCACTCCAGTATGGGATATGGGCATCCCAAGACGAGGCTTAGCCCGTGTGCTACAATCCCAATCCCTAAATTTTTAATAATTTTTTATTATTGTTGCTTGATGTATCTTATGGATGGTATATGTTAGAATCTCCCATTATTAACGTAGTTTTGTCCATTTCTCTGTGAATCTGTGTTAAGTGCATACACATGTGAAATTGTTATAACTTCTTGGTGAACTATATGCTCCTCTTTATGTCTAATGATCCTTTTTCTTTTAGGTCTAATTTGTCTGATACTCATAAAATTTTACCAGTTTTTTATTAATATTTTCTTGATGCAAATTTTCCTACATTTCACATTAAATTTTCATGTGTTAAGTTTTAGATGTGTTCCTTGCAAATAACTTAAAATTGTATTTTATTTTTAAACCAATCTGATATTTGTCTTCAAGGAAATAATCAAATCCATTTACATTGATTGTGATTAATGTTATATTTGGGTTCATTTATATCATCTTGTGAAGATTTGGATGGAAGTGTTTATTTGGATTGTTCCACATCCTTGGTTGAAAGATATTCCAACCACTGAGTCACCCAGTCACCCATCTGTAACCCATTTTTTATTTATTTATATTTCACTTTTATTTAATAAATATAAATTTCCAAAGTACAGCTTATGAATTACAATGGCTTCCCCCCCATAACTTCCCTCACACCCGCAGCCCTCCCATCTCCCACTCCCTCTCCCATTCCATTCACATCAAGATTCATTTTCAATCCTCTTTATATACATGAGATCAATTTAGTATATATTAAGTAGAGATTTCAACAGTTTACACCCACACAGAAACAAAAAGTGTAAAATACTGTTTCAGTAATAGTTATAGCATTAATTCACATTGAAAAACACATTAAGGACAGATATCCTACATGAGGAGTAAGTGCACAGTGACTCCTGTTGTTGACTTAACAAATTGACACTCTTGTTTATGGCATCAGTAATCACCCTAGGCTCTTTTTATGAGTTGCCAAGGCTATGGAAGCCTCTTGAGTTCGCCAACTCTGATCTTCTTTAGACAAGGTCATAGTCAAAGTGGAAGTTCTCTCCTCCCTTCAGAGAATGGTACCTCCTTCTTTGATGGCCCATTCTTTCCACTGGTATCTCACTCGCAGAGATCTTTCATCTAGGTGTTTTTTTTTGTTTTGTTTTTGTTTTTTTTTTTCCCAGAGTGTCTTGGCTTTCCATGCCTGAAATACTCTCATGGGCTCTTCAGCCAGATCCGAATGCCTTAAGGGCTGATTCTGAGGCCAGAGTGCTGTGTAGGACATCTGCCATTCTATGAGCCTGCTGTGTATCCCGCTTCCCATGTTGGATCGTTCTCTCCCTTTTTAATTCTATCAGTTAGTATTAGCAGACACTAGTCTTGTTTATGTGATCCCTTTGACTCTTAGATCTCTCATTATGAGGAAACCTGTTGAAGTGAAATGGACACTATGAGAAACAATGACTTGATCAGCCCTTTTCCTGACTGTTGATGTACAACTTAATATTTTATCCTTTTTAGTATTATTTTGTTCTACTTAATACTATTTGTTGAACTCTGTAATTAACACACAGTTATTTTTAGGTGTTTAAATTTAACTGAAAAGTGATCTTTGTTAAATATAAGAGTGGGAATAAGAGAGGGAGAAGATGTACAATTTGGGATAAGCTTAAGCTGACTTGCCCCAAGAGGTAGAGTTAGGAATGTGCCTGGGGATTCCAATTCAATCCCATCAAGGTGGCATGTACCAATGCCATCTCACTAGTCCAGGTGATCAATTTCAGTTCACAATTGTAACCCATTTTTAAAAAATATTTATTTATTTGAAATTTAGGGCACCGGTTTATTTAAAAGATTTGTTAGGGGCTTAAAGGGAGACTTAGACCCCAATACAATAGTACAGGGGGACTTCAATACTCCACTCTCAGAAATAGACAGATCAACAGGACAGAAGATCAACAAGGAGACAGTAGATTTAAACGACACTATAGCCCAAATGGATCTAACAGATATATACAGAACTTTTCATCCTACACAGAAAGCATTTACATTCTTCTCAGCAGTATATGAAACCTTCTCTAGGATTGACCATGTACTAGGCCATAAAGCAAGTCTCAGCAAATTCAAAAGAATTAGAATCATACCATGCAGCTTCTCAGACCATAAAGGAATGAAGTTGGAAATTAGCAACTCAGGAATCCCTAAAGCATACACAAACACATGGAGATTGAACAACATGCTCCTGAATGAACAATGGGTCATAGAAGAAATTAAAAGAGAAATCAAATATTTTCTGGAAGTAAATGAGGATAACAGCACAACATACCAAAACTTATGGGACGCAGCAAAAGCAGTGTTAAGAGGAAAGTTTATATCAATAGGTGCCTACATCAAGAAATTGGAAAGGCACCAAATAGATGAGCTTTCAATTCACCTCAAGGATCTAGAAAATCTACGGCAAACCAGACCCAAATCTAGTAGGAGAAGAGAAATAATTAAAATCAGAGAAGAAATCAACAGGATTGAATCCAAAAAAACATTACAAAAATCAGCCAAACGAGGAGCTGGTTTTTTGAAAAAATAAACAAAACTGACATCCCATTGGCCCAACTAACTAAAAAAAGAAGAGAAAAGACCCAAATCAATAAAATCAGAGATGAAAAAGGAAATGTAACAGCAGAAACAACAGAAATAAAAAGAATCCTCAGAAATTACTACAAGGACTTGTATGCCAGCAAACAAGGAAACCTATCAGAAATGGATAGATTCCTGGACACATGCAACCTACCTAAATTGAACCAGGAAGACATAGAAAACCTAAACAGACCTATAACTGAGACAGAAATTGAAACAGTAATAAAGGCCCTCCCAACAAAGAAAAGCCCAGGACCAGATGGATTCACTGCTGAATTCTACCAGACATTTAAAGAAGAACTGACTCCAATTCTTCTCAAACTATTCAGAACAATCGAAAAAGAGGGAATCCTCCCAAATTCTTTCTATGAAGCTAGAATCACCTTAATTCCTAAGCTGGAAAAAGATGCAGCATTGAAAGAGAATTACAGACCAATATCCCTGATGAACATAGATGCAAAAATCCTCAATAAAATTCTGGCCAGTAGAATGCAACAACACATCAGAAAGATCATCCATCCAGACCAAGTGGAATTTATCCCTGGTATGCAGGGATGGTTTAATGTGCGCAAAACAATCAATGTGATACACCACATTAACAGACTGCAGAAGAAAAACCATATGATTATCTCAATAGACGCAGAGAAAGCATCTGATAAAATACAACATCCTTTCATGATGAAAACTCTAAGAAAACTGGGTATGGAAGGAACAATACTCAATACAATCAAAGCAATCTATGAAAAACCCACAGCCAACATCCTATTGAATGGGGAAAAGTTGGAAGCATTTCCACTGAGATCTGGTACCAGACAGGGATGCCCACTCTCACCACTGCTATTCAATATAGTCCTGGAAGTTCTAGCCAGAGCTATTAGGCAAGAAAAAGAAATTAAAGGGATACAAATTGGGAAGGAAGAACTCAAACTATCACTCTTTGCAGATGATATGATTCTTTATTTAGGTGACCCAAAGAACTCTACTAAGAGATTATTGGAAATCATAGAAGATTTTGGCAAAGTAGCAGGGTATAAAATCAGTGCACAAAAAATCAACAGCCTTTGTATACACAGACAATGCCACGGCTGAGGAAGAACTTCTAAGATCAATCCCATTCAAAAACAATCAAATACCTTGGAATAAATTTAACCAAGGACGTTAAGGATCTCTATGATGAAAATTACAAAACCTTAAAGAAAGAAATAGAAGAGGATACCAAGAAATGGAAAAATCTTCCATGCTCATGGTTTGGAAGAATCAATATCATCAAAATGTCCATTCTCCCAAAAGCAATTTATAGATTCAATGCAATCCCAATCAAGATACCGAAGACCTTCTTCTCAGATCTGGAAAAAATGATGCTGAAATTCATATGGAGACACAGGAGACCTCAAATAGCTAAAGCAATCTTGTACAACAAAAACAAAGCCGGAGGCATCACAATACCAGATTTCAGGACATACTACAGGGCAGTTGTAATCAAAACAGCATGGTACTGGTACAGAAACAGATGGATAGACCAATGGAACAGAATTGAAACACCAGAAATCAACCCAAACATCTAAAGCCAACTCATATTTGATCAAGAATCTAAAACCAATTCCTGGAGTAAGGACAGTCTATTCAATAAATGGTGCCGGGAAATCTGGATTTCCACGTGCAGAATCATGAAGCAAGACCCCTACCTTTCACCTTACACAAAAATTCACTCAACATGGTTAAAGACCTAAATCTACGACCTGACACCATCAAGTTATTAGAGAACATTGGAGAAACCCTTCAAGATATTGGCACAGGCAAAGAATTTCTGAAAAAGACCCGGGAGGCACAGGCAGTCAAAGCCAAAATCAACTATTGGGATTGCATCAAATTGAGAAGTTCCTGTATTGCAAAAGAAACAAGAAAATGAAGAGGCAACTGACAGAATGGGAAAAAATATTTGCAAGCTATGCAACTGATAAAGGGTTGATAACCAGAATCTACAAAGAAATCAAGAAACTCCACAACATCAAAACAAACAACCCACTTAAGAGATGGGCCAAGGACCTCAATAGACATTTTTCAAAAGAGGAAATCCAAATGGCCAACAGACACATGCAAAAATGTTCAAGATCACTAGCAATCAGGGAAATGCAAATCAAAACCACAATGAGGTTTTACCTCACCCCAGTTAGAATGGCTCACATTCAGAAATCTACCAACAATAGATGCTGTAGAGGATGTGGGGAAAAAGGGACACTAACCCACTGTTGTGGGAATGCAAATTGGTTAAGCCACTATGGAAGTCAGTCTGGAGATTCCTCAGAAACCTGAATATAACCCTACCATTCAACCCAGCTGTCTGCACCCTAATGTTTATTGCAGTACAATTCACAATAGCCAAGACCTGAACCAACCCAAATGCCCATCAACAGTAGACTCGATAAAGAAATTATGGGACATGTCCTCTATCGAATACTATACAGCAGTCAAAAACAAGGAAACCTGGTCGTTTGCAACAAGATGGAGGAATTTGGAAAACATCATGCTGAGTGAATTAATCCAGTCCCAAAGGGACAAATATCATATGTTCTCCCTGATCAGTGACAACTAACTGAGTACCAAAGGCAAACTTGTTGAAGTGCAATGGACAATATGAGAAACAATGACTTGATCAGCTCTTGTCCTGACGGTTGATGTGCAATGTAAAATTTAGTATTTTTTTGTTCTAGTACTATTGGTTGAACTCTGTAATTAACACACAATTATTCTTAGGTGTTTAAATTTTAACTGAAAAGTGATCCCTGTTAGGAATTTGGAAAACATTATGCTGAGTGAAATAAGCCAGTCCCAAAGGGACAAATACCGTATGTTTTCCCTGATAGGTGACAACTAACTGAGCACCAAAAAGGATACCTGTTAAAGTGAAATGAACACTAGGAGAAACGGTGACTTGATCAGCCCTCACCCTGACTGTTGATGAGCAACTTAATATGTTATCCCTCTTAGTATTTTTTTGTTTGTTCTACTTGATACTTTTGGTTGAATACTGTAATCAATACACAATTATTCTTAAATGCTGAAACTTAACTGAAAAGTGATCCCTGTTAAATATAAGAGTGAGATTAAGAGAGGGAAGAGATATGCAATTCAGGACATGCTCAAGCTGACTTACCTCAAATGGTAGAGTTAGAAACATACCAGGGGATTCCAATTCACTCCCATCAAGGTGGCATGTACCAATGCCATCTCACTAGTCCCATTGATCAATTATGTTCACAATTGATCATAATGATAGGACTAAGAACCAAAGGGATCACATAAACAAGACCTGTGTCTGCAAATACCAGCTGATAGAATAAAAAAGGGAGAGAATGATCCAACATGGGAAGTGAGATACACAGCAGACCCATAGAATGGCAGATGTCCTAAACAGCACTCTGGCCTCAGAATCAGCCCTTAAGGCATGTGGATCTGGCTGAAGAGCCCATGAGAGTATTTCAGGCATGGAAAGCCAAGACACTCTGGGGAAAAACAAACAAACAAAAAACACCTAAATGACAGATCTCCGCGAGTGAGATCCCAGTGGAAAGAACGGGTCATCAAAGAAGGAGGTACCTTTCTCTGAAGGGAGGAGAGAACTTCCACTTTGACCATGGCCTTGTCTAAATATGATCAGAGTCAGTGAACTCAGGGGGCTTCCATAGCCTTGGCAGCTCATGACAAGAGCCTAGGGTGATTACTGATGCCATAAACAAGAGTGTCAATTTGTTAAGTCAACAACAGGAGTCACTGTGCACTTACTCCTCATGTAGGATCTCTGTCCTTAGTGTGTTGTACATTGAGATTTAATGCTATAACTAGTACTCAAACAGTATTTTTCACTTTATGTTTCTGTGTGGGAGCAAACTGTTGAAATCTTTACTTAATGTATGCTCAACTGATCTTCTGTATATAAAGAGAATCGAAAATGAATCTTGATGTGAGTGGAAGGGGAGAGGAGTGGGAAAGGGGAGGGTTGCGGGTGGGAGGGACGTTATGGGGGGGAAGCCATTGTAATCCATAAGCTGTACTTTGGAAATTTATATTCATTAAATAAAAGTTAAAAAAAATTTAAAAAAATGAAATATAGAGTTATACAGAGAGAAGGAGAGGCAGAGAGAGAGAGGTCTTCCATCTGCTGGTTCACTCTCAAGTTGTCCACAATGGCCGGAGTTGTGCTGATCTGAAGCCAGGATCCAGGAGCTTCTTCTGGGTTTCCCATATGGGTGCAGGGGCCCAAGGAATTGGGCCATCTTCTACTGCTTTCCCAGGCCATAGCAGAGAGCTGGTTCGGAAGTGGAGTAGCTGAGTCTTGAACCAGAGCCCAAAGGGGATGCCGGCACTGCAGGAGGCAGCCTTACCTGCCACAGTGCTGGCCCCCCATGTATAACCTATTATGTTGGACTTTACCTTTGACCCTTGAAAAGCATAGTGACTTGAAGTTGACCAGAACCCATAAAAGGGTGCAAGAATTAGAGATATAGTTATCAAAGTAAGGAGCAGTTTCGGGAAGAAAGAAGTCACCATCATCCCATATTTAAATGTCTGTCACATGCATAGTAAAGAGGAATTAAAATGTAAGCAGGAAGTGACAGAGATAGAACAAATGAGCAACTGTTGTATTTCAGGAAAATTGCTGCATACTTTTCACAAATAACTGAATACAGCAATCCTTTGAGGGAAGGGTTTATTATCCTTGTTTTATAGGTGAGGAAACTGAGGCTCAGAGAGATTTCAGAAGATATTCCCAGTCAAACCACTAGTAAATGGCAGAATGGAGAATCGTACGCCATTCTATATGACTCTCAAACTCTGCTCTTTCCATTGAATTAGAAGTGTATCATAGGGAAATGGACTGATAATACCAAAGAAAGCATGAGCCCTCTGATAATTAAAATTGATAAAAAATGTAATGAATTATTATTTGAGGTAGTTATTTAGTACTTCTTCACTGGACATTTCCAAGCAGAGACAGTGTGGTCATGCCAGGGCTGTAATACTTGTCCTTTTACTTCGGCTGGGAAGTTGTCTTGTGAAACAGAGGGCTTAGATCAGATGACCATTAAGGTCTAGTTCAGTTTCCATCAGCTTACTGAAACTGCTAGAGCTTAACAAGTATGTGCTTTTCAAACTCTCTCTTCTTCCTGAGGGCCATTTGAACTTGTCCTTTCTTCATTGGTACCCTTATCTTACTGCAGTGTTAGAATGTGTCTACAGATGTGTAGTTAGTGTTATTTGATGATGACTTGATGAAAGTCTGGCCTATTTATATAGGAGAAAAATAATAAAATGATAACATGAGAGAGGCATAAGGGTCATTAATTTGAAATGATTGAACCAAGAAATACAAAAGGTAAATGACTCCATTTAATATCATATTATAAATTTCTTTTAAAGATTTATTTATTTATTTGAAAGGCAGAGTTAGAGAGATCTTCCATCTGCTGGTTCACTCCCCCAAATGACTGTAATGCCAGGGCTGGGCCAGGTTGAAGCTAGGAACCTAAAACTTCATCCAGTTCTCCCATGTGGGTAGTAGGCCTAAGCACTTGACTTGATCTTAGCCAAAAGGTTGAGAAGCAATGGGCCTAAGCACTTGAGCCATCTTCTGCTGCTTTCCCAGCTGCATTCGCAGGGAGCTGGATCAGTGGTGGAGCAACTGGGACTCAAACTGGCACTCATGTGGGATGCCAGTGTTGCAGGCAGCAGCTTTACCTGCTGCACCACAATGCCAGCCCTTGTATTAAAAACTTTAATAAATTAATAGCTAATTTTAAGTATAAGTAATATTCTAAAAATGTAATCCCATTTTATAGATAACTATTAGTGAATAGACAGAATTCACTAGAGTGGGTACACTAGGGGGAGTATGTTCTTTATACCTTGCTTTGCTGACACATTCTACCCTCGGAAAGCCAAGAGCCTGTAAGAATTTTACAAAAAGTTCATTTCTGTTAGCAGTGGTCTCATCAGGCTGGCCCTTCTGTAACCTCTATCTCTGACTGTGTATTTTTATTTATCCCCATAGTTACTCTATACATGACCACTTCTCCTTTTAATAAAGTCCAAGTAAAAGCACATTTTTGTTAGATGCTTCCATTGTCCTGTGCCTTTCCCTGTATTGTGCCTCTCTAAATATCCAATAGTGGCTGCTGAAGTATATGAAAACAAAAGTACTCTTTAATTAAAAAATTGTTAATAATGATTATACATATTTATGTGATGTGGTGTTACATTTCAAAACATGTATATAATGTATGCTGGTCAAATCAAGGTAGTGAGCATTTCCCTGTGATATTTTATGATAGAGCTCCTCTCCTCTGTGTGTTCATAAAGTATATAACAGTTTATTGTGAACTACAGTCACCCTACCTTCAGATGAATGGATAAAGAAAATGTGAATGATACATATATGGAATTTTTTAAAAAGATTTATTTTTACTTGAAAGTCGGAGTTACACAGAGAGATAAGGAGAGGCAGAGAGAGAGAGAGAGAGAGAGAGGGGGGTCTTCCATCCGCTGGTTCACTCCCCAGTTGGCTGCAACAGCCAGAGCTTTGCCAATCTGAAGCCAGAAGCCAAAACCTTCTTCTGGGTCTCCCACATGAATTTAGGGGCCATCCTTTACTGCTTTCCAAGGCCACAGCAGAGAGCTGGATTCGAAGTGGAGCAGCCAGGACTCGAACCTGTGCCCATATGGGATGCTGGCACTGCAGGCAGCATCCTTTCCCACTATGCAATGCCAGACCCAATGGAATATTATTTCATCATAGCAAATAGTGAAATTTTGTCATTTGCAGCATAATGTATGGAACTGGAGAACATTTTGTTAAGTGAAAGAAGCCAAACACAGAAAGACAAATACCATATGTTCTCCCTCATAAATGGAAGCTAAAAGAAAACAAAATGCAACTCAGTCTAAACACAGCATAATCTTTACTTTTGTGTTGAGTAGTCCTTTTAAACCTTGTAAAAGCAGTTTTGCACTGCTTTCTGTATCATCTCTCTGAGGTGGGTAGGGAAGATCTCATTATAGCCTAGCAAGCAGCACATGAAGAAGCTGAGGCATAAAGAAGTTGTGACCTGCTGTGTATTTAGTGGTAGGGTTTTAGCATCCTTCAGCTCCACAGCTCATCCAGCCAAATGTTGTTGTGTTTCAAAATCTTTCCCGTGGGTTTCTGACTCTTGCATTTTTAAGTTATATGACATACCAGATACTTGAGATTTGGTATATTTCCAGTTGGCTTGCCTTGTTATTTAAATGGGTCAAGCTAGTGATAACCAATACTTAGTGCAAAGGAGGACATTAAATCCCTAATAGAATGTTAATAGTCTTTGAAAAGGACCTACTTCTAAGGTGAGTGTGTTGTAATTTGAATATTTAAGGCCAGAAAAACACACTAAGAACTCTTGCTTTTAGACTTTGGCCATGCATTTTAGATATCCAGTGGGCCCCAAGCTGACTGTAGATATTCTGGGAAGACCAGAGATGTGTAGCATAAATATCACTGGAGATTAGGAGCCCTGGGGTCTGATTCTGGAACTTGTTAAAAGTCTGGATTCCTGGATTTCCCAGAGGCCTACTGAATTGGAATCTCTAGGAGTGGCACTCATGCTTCTGCCTTTTGGCAAGTTGGCCAATAATGCGCACTAACCTTTGAGCGCCTTTGGAGGATGTAATTGCTAGGGTTCCTTTTGCTGATGGCCTGTGAGACTCTGAGCAAAACATAGAAAGACAGCAATTATAGACTTTGTTTTGGCTCATTTCTTTACTATTCTTTAATGTCAGAGCCTCCAGTGATTTTAAATTTGTCAGAGATCAACTAATTAGCATGTGATGACAATATGCTATTTTCATTATTTATGTTTGCTTTTTATTTATGTTTGCTTTATTTATATCTACTTTGGTTCAGTTTCTTTCCTGCATTACTACAACAATTTTCAAATCCTTCTCAATTGAGTCCATCCTTTTATATTATCATCAGAGTTTTTTTGGAGGGGAAGTTAGGGGGCCTGTAAAAACAAATGCAAGAAAACTCTCATCCTCAATTGTTATTTCTTTGCATTACAAATTCCTTAATTTCTCAGAATAACTTACTAGGTTATTCCTAGTATTAGATCATATCTTTGTAGTTTTATGTCCCAAATATTCACTCTTACCCATCTTTTAGTTCTCAAATTTAGCTAGCTGATAACCTAGAATCATCTTGTTCCTGTTTGGTTGGTTAGTTTTTAATCTGAAATAACTTTTATTTTATTCTATTGTATGAACAGGAGAAGTGTTATAAATAAAAGCAATAATTTGATAAAACTTTATACCAAAGCATTTTACTAGTAAGGAAGATAAGATTGGGTTTAGCTTGGCTCCTTAAGAATTTTTATTTAAATTTTTCTGTCTTATTGTTTGCTGCCTCTTGTTAGAAAAGTGAAGACACAGGCCGGCGCCGCGGCTCACTAGGCTAATCCTCCGCCTTGCGGCGCCGGCACACCGGGTTCTAGTCCCGGCTGGGGCACCGGATTCTGTCCCGGTTGCCCCTCTTCCAGGCCAGCCCTCTGCTGTGGCCAGGGAGTGCAGTGGAGGATGGCCCAGGTGCTTGGGCCCTGCACCCCATGGGAGACCAGGAAAAGCACCTGGCTCCTGGCTCCTGCCATCGGATCAGCGCGGTGTGCCGGCCGCAGCGCGCCGGCCGCGGCGGCCATTGGAGGGTGAACCAACGGCAAAGGAAGACCTTTCTCTCTGTCTCTCTCTCTCACTGTCCACTCTGCCTGTCAAAAAAAAAAAAAAAAAAAAAAAAAAAAAAAAAAAAAAAAAAAAGAAAAGTGAAGACACAAACCAAAGTCATGTTTGTGTAAGGATAATTTAGGTTAAGAAAACTCTATGTCATATGTTTTAGAAAGGATTTGATCATAACAGCTTGAAATTATCTGATTTTCACAGTAAAATATCTTGACTGTTGGTGGCACAGTGGTGTTCTCTGTGAACACTGCTGGGGTAACAGGGAGCGCCTCTGTCATCTCGTTCTCTGTTTGCATTTCCCTTCTGAATTTAGCTAGCTGATTGCCTAGAATCATCTTGTTCCTGTTTGGTTGGTTTTTAATTTGAAATAGCTTTTATTTTATTCTGTTGTATGATCAGGACAAGTATTATCGATAAAAATGACAATGTGATAAAACTTTATACCAAAGCATCTTATTAGTAAGGAAAATAAGAATGGATTTAGTTTGGCTCCTTAAGAATTTTTATTTGATTTTTCTGTCTTTTCTTATTGCTTGCTGCCTCTTGTTAGAAAAGTGAAGACACATAACAAAGGCATGTTTGTGTAAGGATAATTTAGATCAAGAAACTATGTCGTATGTTTTAGAAAGGATTTGATCATAACAGCTTGAAATTATATGATTTACCCAGTAAAATACCTTGACTGTTGGTGGCACACTGGAAAACTACTAATTTTTTAAGATCATGTAAATAATTGCCAGCTCTGTGAAGCCTTTTCTGGTTCCTACACTACTAACAAACTGCTCTCCTGTGTTTTCTCATGTTACTTGGGATGTTTGTACTCTTTCGTCATCTATATTTGACTTAGTAGTAATCATTATTGTCTCTTTTTGCTAGGTTTTATCTCATTCAGTTTTACGTTCATGTGCCTTTATGCAGATCCTGTTGCAATGTTGATGTTCAGTATTTGATGTTTTCATGAAAGTCTCATTTTGACAAAGATACGTGTTCTTCAAGAACCTCCTCCTCCTTTTCTTTGTTCTGTAGCACCCGGAACACAGGATCTTTTATGCATCCGTTTAGTGATGACTGGCCCAGTATGCTTTTTTTCTCTGCTCTGGGAAGTAGTTCAACTCTGTCAAAGAACAGTCAAGAAATGTTCATTTATTGAGGGTGATATGATGATGGCTATTTGAAAAACTTGGAACTACCCTTTTAGACTAATAGTCTGTGTCAATCTCAAATATGGATTAGGCCCAGTGCTTTGATGTCCCAGTCAGCAAGGATGACAAGTCAGGAATTCAGAATCTTTCATTCTGCTCTGAAAACTGCTGAAATGATTTGTTAATAAACAACAAAGACCTTCTGGGGTTGGATGTAAGAGAAGAAGCCTAGGGCTTAGAAGGGGTGGACTTCTATCACCTGGGGAATGTCAACTATGAAAGAACCTTAGCTCATGCTTGACAAAGAACTTGAGAATAAGAGAAATACAAGGGCACAATAATCAAGAAAATAGTATTGTCCTGGGAGTTGTCTTGGGTATAAAGAAACAGGTACTTAACACTGTTGGCGAGGAGGATAGACATATAAATTGGTGATCTTTATGGAGTGCAGTTTTGAAATACGCATTAAAAGTTAAAAAAATTAAAGGTGTTTATACTTTGTTTCCTAAGCAATTCTACTTCTAAAAGTTTTTCTTAGTGATATAATCTGACAAGTGTATTAAGTTGTTTGTATAAGGATATTTATTTAGAACTGATTTAAAGGTCCCAAAATAGGGAACTGATCAAATCGATTCATCTGTACAAGGGAATATCACACAAACATTCAGATGATGATATGGAGATATGTTCTTTAGATATTTCCTTTAGAAAAGGAAAGAGGTACATGATATGCTGTCAGTTTACAAAAGCTATCTATGAAATCATATATTGTGAGTTGTATAAAACATAGGTATATGCAACAAAAATTAATAAGACTTGTTACTGAGAGTTTTTTGTTTGTCTTGACGTCAAAAATTTTCTTAGAGAACATACTTGAATTATTAAATAATTATTTAAAAATTATCTATAGAAAGCACAATTCCTTAGATTGGTATTTTCCTGGTTGAGCAAAAAAGGGTACAAGTGTTGTATATGAACAGTAGGCAAAAAATTTCAGACTTGGTGGTGTTAGGTTTTTCTGGAAAGAATTTTCTCCATATGTCTTCTTCCATTGGAACTGATTTGAGAAATAGCTGCTTTTTGATTCCTGAGATCCTTTCTATTTCTATGGCTTTCATTTTCTTAAAAGATGTATTTGAAAGAGAGGGAGAAAGGAAGAGAAGGAGAGAGAGATCTTCCATCTACTGGTTCACTCCCTAAGTAGCCAGAACAGCCAGGCCTGGGCCAGGTTGAAGCTAGGAGCCAGGAACTCCATCCACGTCTCCCATATGGGTGACAAGGGCCCAATTACTTGGACCATCTGTTGCTGCCTTCCCAGGGCCATTAGCAAGGAGTTAGATTGCAAATAGAGCAGATGAGATTCGAACTAGCACTTCAGTATGTGATGCTGGTGTCACAAGCTAGCCTAATCTGCTATGTCACACACTTGCCCTTCACTTCTTCTTTATTATTTTTTAAGATTTGCTTATCCATCTGAAAGATGTTTCAGTTGTACATTAAAAAGGAAAAGCAAGTTTATTCATTTATTTAGAAGGCAGAGTGGCAGAGAGAAGGGGACACACACACACACACACACGCAGGGGGCTGGGAGTAGTGAGGGAGAGAGATCTGTCCACTGGTTCACTCTCCCAAATTTCTGCAACAGCCAGGGCTGGGGCAGGTCAAACCAGGAACTAGCAACTCCATGCAAGTTTCTTATGTGGTAGCAGGGATTTAGCTACTTGTACCTCCATTTGCTGCTTTCCAGGGTGTGAATTAGCAGGAAATAGCCTAGACTTGAACCCAAACATTCCAATATGAGATGCCAGAGTCCCAAGTCGTGGCTTAGCCATCTGCCACAATGCCCACCCTGGCTTTCATTTTCCAGACTCCATGCTTTGAAGTTGCATCCCTTCCTTGGTGTGATGTGATGCTCCTTCCTCTGTCTCAGTGCTGCTGGTGAATTTCTGGCTGGAGGATTCTGAATGCCAAGTGTCACATTACAATTTTTTTCCACCATTTTATACTGGGAGTACTTCCAGTTCTATTATGTTAAGAGAACTCTTCCTTTCTAAAATTTGGCAAATGTTTACTGATTCTGCATTTAAAATATATTTTCATTTAATGCTGAAATTTATTTGAAATCCTTTTTTCTGTGCTGTAAATGAGACTATAAATATTTTTCTTCCAAAATACTTAACCAGTTTTATACAAACCATTAATGGAGTAATCCATTGAGAGATCTACTGTATCAAATATTAAGTTATATTACATACAAGGGTCTATTTCAGGCCTGTTTTGTTGATTCCTTTGATTTTGTTGATTCCTATCTATTGATTCCTGTGCCAACATTAGACTTAATTATTGAAGGATTAAAATGCTGTTTAATATTCAGCTTGGGTATATTTCCGCTGATTTTACTTGTATATTTTTAACTAAGCTGTCTCTACACACAATATTTGCCAAGAAAAATTCTTAACATTGTCTCAAATATTAATTAATGTGGGAATAATTGACATTTTTTCATTATTTAGTCTATCCCTCCAGGAGTATGTTTGATCTTTCCATTTGTTTAAATTTTCTTCTTTCATCTCTCAAGATTTTGCTTAATTGGTGGTTCACAAATATTGTGAATTAGACTTTCCTCTCATTATATTTTCTGATTATTTCTAGTGTATGGAAAATAGAATATATATTTTATAATTAGCTATTTTGTTGAATACTAGTATTCTAATAGTTTTATGGTTCTCTTAAATTTTTTTGAACATATCATTTTGTGCAACTACTTAGAATTTTCATCCACCTTTCAAATAGTCTTGTCTTTTTTTTCTTGTTGGAAGTGTTCCTGGACATTCTAACCTTCTGCCTGATTTTAATGGGAGCAGCATTAGTACTCTGCAGCAGGGAGGTACTGGTCATTGGTCTGAAAGACATTAGGACATAAGGTGTGTTCCCTCCTTCACTGGGAAGGCTTACAAATCAAAAAGTGTGTGAATTTTATCAAATGATCTTTTGTATGTTTTAATAATTATGTGCCCTTTTTTTCACCTAATGATGCAATATGTTATACTGATATATTTTCTAATGTTAAATAAGCCTTGCATTTCTGAAATAATCCCTACTTGATTGTGCTTCTATTATTTTAATATACTCTTTTTTTTAACTTTTATTTAATGAATATAAATTTCCAAAGTACAGCTGATGGATTACAATGGCTTCCCCCCCCACAAAACGTCCCTCCCACCCGCAACCCTCCCCTTTCCCACTCCCTCTCCCCTTCCATTCACATCAAGATTCATTTTCGATTCTCTTTATATACAGAAGATCAGTTTAGCATACATTAAGTAAAGATTTCAACAGTTTGCTCCCACACAGAAACATAAAGTGAAAAATACTGTTTGAGTACTAGTTTTAGCATTAAATCTCAATGTACAGCACACTAAGGACAGAGATCCTACATGAAGAGTAAGTGCACAGTGACTCCTGTTGTTGACTTAACAAATTGACACTCTTGTTTATGGTGTCAGTAATCATCCTAGGCTCTTGTCATGAGCTGCCAAGGCTATGGAAGCCCCCTGAGTTCACCAGCTCTAATCATATTTAGACAAGGCCATGGTCAAAGTGGAAGTTCTCTCCTCCCTTCAGAGAAAGGTACCTCCTTCTTTGATGACCCGTTCTTTCCACTGGGATCTCACTCGCGGAGATCTTTCATTTAGGTTTTTTTTTTTTTTTTTTTTTCCCCAGAGTGTCTTGGCTTTCCATGCCTGAAATACTCTCATGGGCTTTTCAGCCAGATCCGCATGCCTTAAGGGCATATACTCTTAACAACTTTATTGGTTCTTTACTTAGGATTCTCACAACGGTATTCATCTAGGAAGTTTGTCTGGAGCAGCACTTCTTGAAGTGTATTTTAGAAAGGATTATTATGGGAAAAACTACTCCATAGTTGAAAACATTTGAGAAAGGCAGATTTAAAACATCTTAAGAACTTTCTTTGCTTCAGGCTTCACAGAGACTGTAAGATTAATAGATGCAGAAATTTCAGTGCTCTTTAAATAAGTCCACCAGAGACCCCCACCATCACCAGCAAAGTGACACTAATGTCCACACAGCCCATTTAAGAAAATGCTAGTCATTATCATAGTTTGGTATCAGGATTGTGTTAACCTCATAAAGTGAGTTAGGGTAGCCTTTTATAATTTTATGTGCTCTGGAATAGATTATACAGCAAGGATGTTATCAATTTCTTGAAAACTTGAAAGGCCTTGCCCATGGCACTGTCTGGGAGTGGAACTGATTTTGCACATCATCCTTTCAGACATTTGTCATGGCTCCCATCGAATCAATTTTATTTCATATTTCTAGAAAAGTGTTTTTTTGACATTTCTAAACTTATTAAGGTATAATTATGGGTATAATTTTCTTTAATTATTAAAATATGTCCTAATTAGTAAGTAAAATGAGATAAGCTGTTGTGTGCAAATGATTGAAAAACAGCACACGCATGTAGTAAATGGGGCACTCCTTTATTCTATACCATTTTTCTACTTTTTTTTTTTTTATTTAGAAATGTCAAAACTATGTCAACTTAGAATCTCCCACTCCCCCACATAACTACCTCTTTTCTTTACCTTTTTACCTACTTACTTATCTATCCATTATCTATTTTATTGTTTAAAAATTTATTAGTTTTCTCCCTAGATCTTAAGTTTATTCTTCCTGCTTTATTTGCAGTTGCTTTTTCTTCATTTTCTAGCTTCTTGAGTTTATTGAAGAGTTCATCTAAAACAAAACTCTTGGTTAGTAATGAAAACATTTAAGTGTGCCAATTTGATTCCAAGCAATGTATTTTGTGGTCCTTTATGCACATGGTACAAAATTCAAAGTATCCTAAAGAGCTTACAGAGAAAAATGAGTTCCTGTATTTCCATGGTCAGCCAGCCAGTTCTCACCAGGAGGTAACCACAATTACCAGGTTCCTGTGTTTCCTTCCAGAGCTACTCTAAGTAGAATTGACTTTTCAGTATGGTGTTGTCAATAGGGCATACATTTTTTTTTGGTTCTTATTTTCATTGTTTTAAAATAGGCTTTACTTTTAATTTAATTTCTCATTTGACACAATAATTAGGAATGTAGCTTTAATGCATATTTTTTGAATATCAAATTATTTTGTTATTAATTCCTAGTTTTATGGTATCTTGATTAGAAAATATCATCTATAATCTTACTTTACAGAAAATCCTGAAATTTATAATGTAATCAATTACATGGTTATGTCTTATACATATTTCATATATACTTAAAATGTATAATTGCTAAAGGGTACAAAACACCTAATTTTTAATTAAAATTAAAAAAATATTTATTTATTTGAAAGATAGAGAGACAGAGAGAGGAAGCTACAAAGAAATCTTCCATCTGCTGATTCACTACCCAAATGGCCACAATGGCTGGGCCTGGGTTAGACCAATACCAGGAGCCAGGAACTCGCTGGGGTCTCACACGTGTATGGTAGGGGCCTAAGTACTTGGGTCATCTTCTGCTGCTTTTTCAGGTGCATTAGCAGGGAGCTAAATTAAAAACAAAGCAGCCAGGACTCAAACCAGTACTCTGTTATGGGATGCCCACCTTGTAAGCAGTGGCTTTACATGCTGCGCCACAGTGTTAGCCCCTAAAATAATTTTTATGTCTTGTGGCTTTCTTGATGCATTACAGAAGGTGATAGATTTGTTTCCTTTTCAAATAGAAATGTTATTCATTTTATTTATATTCTTGATTATTTTTGTGGTTTATATATTATGGCCTAAATATATGATTATCATACATTAACTCTGTATTATAACTTTTGCTTACAAAAATTCTTGGGTTGAGCATTTTGCTTAGTAGTTTGACATCAGCATTCCATATCAGACTGCCTGGATTCAAGCCCCCCCCCCCTTTTTTTTACTTATCCTTGGAGGCAACAGATGATATCTTAAGTACTTGGGTTCCTGATTTCCATGTGAAGACCTGGATGGGGTTCCAGGCTCCTGCCCAGACCTGCCCAGCCCTGGCTGTTAGACATTTGAGGAGTGCACTAGTTATTGGCAGATCTCTGTTTCTTTCTTTCTTTCTTCCTCGTCTCCCCACCTCTGGCCTGTCACTCTGCCTTTCAAATAAAAATAAGTAAATAAATATAATATTCTAAGAGTAAGAAATGTTTGGTTTTAAGAATTGGAAAAGTCCAGAAGGATGTCAAAAGAAAAGTAAAATCTTTCTTTAGACTCTCCCCCTCCAATCTCACATGTCAGTAGGAATTACTTTAAATATTTTTTATTATTTTTATTTCTTCTGGTGGTTACCTGTGTAATTCTGAATAATATATTTATATATTTCACTTTTAAATTATTAACTGTGAATATTATTTAAATATGAAAGACCAAGTGTTAAGTTATATGTATTATCCTTACATTTCCTTTTCAAATCCTTCCCAATTTTGATATTTTTCTTACATTAAGTATGTTTGTAATTTTTGGAAGTATTATTTTAATTTAAATTTCTTGATTCATCAGCTTTAAATGTTTTTTGACTTTTGTTATTTAGGATGGGAAAATTAATTTCCTGATTCAGTATTTTTTGTGTCTCCCTTTCTCTACTACCCAACTTCTAGTAGCTGTATTATCACTTTTATGTGAGGAATGTTTAGAGAATTCTGTTCTCTAATCTAATTAAACTTCTATGCTTTGTCTGTAGGTTAACTCTGAAATCAAAAGCTGATAAATTGGATTTTAATATAATTATTATGTAGTCACTTAATATTTTGTAGGAATATTGACCATTTAGAGAAAAAAATGGATCCTCTCTCTTTAAAAATTTTATTTATTAATTATTTGAGAGACAGAATTACAGACAGAGAGAGGGAAAGGCAGAGAAAGAGGTTTTCCATCTGCTGGTCCACTCCCCAAATGGCTGCAGTGGCTGGAGCTGGGCCAATCCAAAGCCAGGATCCAAGAGCTTTTTCTGGGTCTCCCACGTGGGTGCAGGGGCCCAAAGACTTGGGCCATCCTCTGCTGCTTTCCCAGGCCATCAGCAGGGAGCTGGATCGGATTCAGAACAGCTGGGACTGGAACTGGTGCCCATATGGGATGCTGGCGCCACTGGTGGAGGCATAACCTATTGCACCACCGTGCTGGCCCAGGACTTTCTTCTAATATTAATTTCATCTATTTATCAGATGCATTCCATGATTTAACTTGTTTTATATTTGTATGGATCAATTTTTTTATTTGTTTCTAATTGTCTTCTTTTGACCAGAAAAACCCACATGCCTTACTACTATATTATCCATATTTTGCTACTATTTAATTATAGTATTTATTGAATGCCCTAGTATTGCCCTATTTTTAGACCTCTCTGAGAGATACCCTCCTGGAATGTCTCTTCATTTCTGAATCAGTTCTGTTTCTTGCTTTCTGTATACTTCCCTTTTTCCCTTCCCCTGCTTCCTCTCAGTACTTATTTAAGTAATTTTCCTCCCAGAAAAGATACATAGAAGGTCACCCTGCTGGCTCCTTGTTTGTCTGAAGATGTCTTTATTTTGGCTTAGTGTTTGATACTTTTGCTAGGTATAGAATTCTAGATTTAATTTCATTTTAGCAAGTTGGAGGCATTGGAGGTATTGCTCCATTGTCTCTTAGCATTCATCATTCCTGATAAAAGTCTGATGCCAAGTTAAGTCTCTTTATTCTATAGATAATTTGATTTTTCCTACTGGAAGTTTCTAAGTTTTTTTTTTTTTTTTAACAGCAGTACATTGAAATTTCACCAAATATGTCTAAGAATTAGTTTTTTCTATTTGTCCTCATGAATTTTCCAGCAACTCTTTCCATCCGAAGACTGATATCTTCTGGTTTCAAAATTTTTATTCTATTATATATTCAGTTTTTTTCTTCTTTTGTTTTCTGCATATATACAATACATATGAAACATGTATTTTCATGTATATATTTTCAAATGTAAATATACTCAGAAACGATTATGATATTCTACAATTTTTTTTAACTTAAAATTTTTTTATTTTATTTGACAGTGAGAGAGAGAGAGAGAGAGAGAGAGAGAGAAAGGTCTTCCTTCCACTGGTTCACCCCCAAATGGCCTCTGTGCTGCACTGATCCGAAGCCAGGAGCCAGTTGTTTCCTCCTGGTCTCCCATGTGGGTGCAGGGTCCCAAGCACCTCCACTGCCTTCCTGGGCCACAGCAGAGAGCTGGACTGGAAGAGGAACAACTGGGACTAGAACCCGGCGCCCACATGGGATGCCGGCGCTGCAGGCAGAGGATTAACCAAGTGAGCCACATTCCACAATTCTTGATAATATTTCTTAATGACATTCTGCCTAGAGAGTTTAATCAAAATTAAGAACCTCTAATTAGGAAAGTTACAGTATTAAAGGACTGGCTAGGAGCATTAAATTTAATTCAACACTACATTGAAATGACAAACCTAAATGAATAAAGTATAAATTAAGTAATATTAAACAAAACTATAACAGGGAAAAGGAGACAAAAATAAGGAAAAGAAGATATTTGAGATGAAAAACATAAGGACATTTAAGTCTAAGGTAATTAAATAGCAAAAAGAGAGTGATCAAATATTTATAAAAATTTATAAAGTAGCTTTCTAATTCAGGGAGCATATTGATATTCATTTATAACTCTTTTCCCTCTTGAAAACCCCAGTAACATGTATGTATATACATGTACACATAGTTATATATATGTAGCTAATTATATATAGATATAATGGTATATTTATATATGATATAATATCAGAACAGGCACAGTAACTTGACTGAGTATGAGATTCTTTGGGCATAGCTCTTTTCCCCCTTTAAAATATGTACAGAAGTAATACCCTTTCATCTTGGTGTTTAGTGTGTGAGATCAACCTTTTGTTTCATTCTTCCCTTCTTCCTCCCTGTTTCCCTTTGTAGCAATTGTTTTTTTTTTTTTTTACTTTTATTTAATGAATATAAATTTCCAAAGTACAGCTTATGGATTACAATGGCTTTCCCCCAACAATGACTTCCCTCCCACCCGCAACCCTCCCCTTTCCAGCTCTCTCTCCCCTTCCATTCACATCAAGATTCATTTTCGATTCTCTTTATATACAGAAGATCGGTTTAGTGTGCATTAAGTGTAGCAATTGTTTTGTTGCCTTGGTTCTGTGAGTGTGTTTTACAATGAAATTCTTTATTTTTCTAGTATGAGTCTCTCAATGTTTCTGTTTAAATTGGAACACTGTTTATTCATTTGATCAACTTTTTAAGTTGATAAATGCTGTATTTATTGTTAATCCTATTTGTTTTCCCCTAGCATACCTATACAATTGATATATATATATATATATAAATTCATCCTGTTTTTCATTCTACTGCTCATAGTTTTTGCCTCTCTACATTCTAGGAGCGCTAACTCAAGCTTGTTCTCTTTTCACTACACTCATGGTCCAGGGGCTAGTAGTTTCAGTATCAATAGCACAGCTTATTAGAAATGCAGATTTTGGGCCCTATGCCAAACCTGCTGAATCAGAATTTACAGTTTAATAAGATTACTGAATGATTTATAAACACACAAAACTTTGAGAAACAATGATTAGTTACAAATTCTATTTTCCAGTTTCATTCTGTTCACTGTTGTTAATATGCTTTAAATTCCTGGTTGCATTTGCATTTCCTTATTTTTTCATATTTTAGCTAATTCTTTTGCCAGCTTGTTCTTGTTCTGATCTTGTTTCATAGAGATTGCAATCTTTTACATCCTTGAAGATGAAAACAAAATATGGTTTAAATTTTCACTTGTAAAAGGTTTTTCATAGAGATTTTAGGTTGTTATCTGCTTTCATTTTTTGCTAGAGTACCTTTTTCTCCCCATAATTCCACTGTTGGTTCTTTTTTGCCTTATTCTTGAATTGTATGAAATCTTTCAGGTTTTGTCTTTATTTAAAAACAAAAGTAGATCAATCTTTCTTTTACCCTTCTTACTACTGTTCACATGTTCTGCTCAAAGTTAAACTAAAAACTTAATTTGATACTCTTTCTTCTTTTTGTGTCTAATAGGCATTAATTTATCAAGAATTCATTTGTCTTGCAGATAGCAACCTCTTAATACAATCATTGCATCATTAAACTGTAAGATTGAATGCAGTTTGAACATATTTTAATCGTGTAAGATGTTAAAAACCCTGTCACATGCGCTCCAAGAATGTGAGCTCATTGTTCCTGTTTATATTGAAGTTGTTTCTTAAAAAAAGTGTGTTTCCCCCTGTACTCATTATGTTTGTTCATTAAGAGAACTTAGCAAAAGAGAATAAGGAATAGGAAAACTCATTGGTGTAGGAGTCCATGACAGTAGGAAAGAAAGTTCCTATAAGACCAGTGCTGGGCCAGCACTGCGGCTCACTAGGCTAATCCTCCGCCTGCGGCGCCGGTACACCGAGTTCTAGTCCCTGTCGGGGCGCCGGATTCTGTCCCGGTTGCCCCTCTTCCAGGCCAGCTCTCTGCTGTGGCCCGGGAGTGCAGTGGAGGATGGCCCAAGTCCTTGGGCCCTGCACCCGCATAGGAGACCAGGAGAAGCACCTGGCTCCTGCCTTTGGATCAGCATGGTGCGCTGGCTGCAGCGCGCTGGCCGCGTGGCCATTGGAGAATGAACCAACGGCAAAGGAAGACCTTTCTCTCTGTCTCTCTCTCTCACTGTCCACTCTGCCTGTCAAAACAAAACAAAAACAAAAAAGCCAATGCTGGTCACCACATTTGTGATCACTACAACCCCTGTGTTCTGAAACTTGGTGTAGATTATGGGGATGGTCAAGATCCCATTGTGCATTCTTTGGGGCCACCTTTCTGTCTGGTTGTAGAGATAAATTATGTGTCTGAAAAAGCATTTCCCAGCTCCTTCCCATTAATGCTATATTGAATGCATGTTTTCATACTCAAAGTAAATGACTTCTTATCTTTTTTTTTGTACTTTGTTAAAGAGTGTGTGTGTGTGTGTGAGTTATTGTTGTTTTTAATTGGGAAGCAAGAGAGAACCCCTGTCACGTATATCTAGCCTGCTGGTAAAATGTCCAACTGTTAATGAATTTTGGTGAGCTGGACATTTAAAGTGGCCCTTTTTGTTTTCTGTGTAGTTATTATTATTTTATTTTTACTGTTTTATAGTTATTTTTATTATTTTAATTCAATGGGGGCTGAATTCTCTAACTCATCTTGTGTTTTCTCCCAGCCTTTTTGCACTGGAATTCCTTTATGAATCTTCTTACTGTCTCTATCCATGTTACCTCCTACATTGATAATTATCTCAACTACTGTATGACCAATTAGATTGGGAGTCACTTCCTTGATGGCAGAGCCAAGTCTTACTCTTTGTATTCCCCGCATGGTACACATTCAATATATATCTACTGATAAGTTGGTCAGCTTCATGGAAGGGATAAGTATGAGGTCTAATCCTCTTTGTTCCACTGAAGGTAAACCTTAGAAAAGAGCAAGATTTGAGTAGTGTTTTCTAATGAGAATTTGCAATCTAGATGCTTACTTTGGGGGCCTCATCCCTTGGTTCCTTGGTCTACCCATGTGGTAGTGTGGTAATCAATGAGCTACCTGATCTTATCTCCTGCCACCATGCCATTATATAAATGTTTTGCTCAGGGCTCTGTACAATAGACTTATTCACCTACACACTTTGTTCTATCTCTGCCCTACCTTTCATCTGCTTTCAGGAGCATCAACTTATTTTCCCGTTTCCATTCTTCCCTTTCCCCCAAACCTCAGTGAGAGAAGAGAATTTAGTCTTAGATAAATGGGCTGTTGAATTCCAAAATCAGAAATAGACTACATAAATATGTACAAAATGTTAAAACCCTTCTTTGAAGTGTGATTTCCTGGCTAACGGATGCTTCTGGGCTGATTTTTTTTTCTTTCACTCAATTAAGTCCCATTGAAGCTAACTTGCTTTTTGGATGGACTTAAGGACCTTAGGCTAAGCATCCACTAGCAATTCTGTATCGCAATAATATCTTTTGAAAATCTTTTTTTTTTTTTTTGACAGGCAGAGTGGACAGTGAGAGAGAGAGACAGAGAGAAAGGTCTTCCTTTGCCGTTGGTTCACCCTCCAATGGCCGCCGTGGCCAGAGCGCTGCAGCCGGCACACCGCGCTGATCAGATGGCAGGAGCCAGGTGCTTATCCTGGTCTCCTGTGGGGTGCAGGGCCCAAGGACTTGGGCCATCCTCCACTGCACTCCCTGGCCACAGCAGAGAGCTGTCCTGGAAGAGGGGCAACCGGGACAGAATCTGGCGCCCCGACTGGGACTAGAACCCAGTGTGCTGGCGCCACAAGGCAGAGGATTAGCCTACTGAGCCGTGGCGCCAGCCTTGAAAATCTTTACACAATATCTTTCATGGTGGTTTCACACTCTCTACTTTATTTGATGCTCCCAATAATGGTGCAAAGCATGTTGGTAGTCTGTTATCATTCCTTTGTTGTTGATGAGGAGACCATAGTGCAGATCATTTCCATGACTTGTCTGCAGTCATGCAGTGAGTAAGGCAGCTGAATGCCGATGGAGGAGCCCTGTTTTTGGCTGTTATGGCAAGGACACCCTTCTGGTAACTGTTAAAACAAATGATCACTATGATTGAGTATTTACAACACACCGGCAACTGTATTAGTGACTGTGTACCTTTTCTCATTTAATACTCTTCATAACCCTGAAAAGTAACCACCAAATTCTCGCCTCCCCCAGTTACACTCAAGGAAACTATGATTTAGAGGTATTAGATAACTTGAATAAGGTCAAACAGCTGTTTCTGGTATAGCTGCAATTGGAACCCAAGTTTCTCTTGTTTTAGAAACCCAGCTCCCAGTGACGTGGCGCTCTCTTAGCTTTGTTGGACTGAATGTATAAAGATGTTCAACACAGCATAGCTTTTAAATGGCTTCCATTTCTTATGATTTTCTGAGCTTTGCTTAGAAACCTCATCTTCCTCCTTGTGACTCTTCCCAATCTGGAGTCTATTGTGAGTGATAGAACAGAGCTGCATAGATAAGATGGGCAGAGAAAGTGAAGGGGATTAACTTTTACTGAACACTTACTAAATGCCCAGGAGTTATTAGAAACCAACAAGAACCTTTTAAATTGCTTTATGGAGGAGGAAGCACAGGTTCAGAGAGGTGAAGAAATTTGTGCAATACTGCTTAGAGGGTGAGGGTTTTTATTCTGGTCTGTCAGATCTCACAGCCTATGTTTTCTCCTCTGCTGCATCAGTACTAGACTGGATGGCAATGTTCTGAGGGCTAATGAGGAGGAACGGTATTCATGTCTCAGGGGCCTAAGGAAGACTTTAATCAATAGAGATGAATTTGGCTCCTGCTGGTATAAGGCATTATAATGGGTATTCTGAAATCCCACAAAGTATGCTGTGAAGGAACTCATAAGAGAACCCAAATAACAGAAAAACTGGCATGTTTTAGGCTGCATTACTTAGCTTATATCACAATGCCAGCAGGCATTTGACTGAAATATACGAGAACTGGGACTTAACCAGCAAAAACACAATGGTAAACATCATAATGACACACACATTTAGGAAAATGATGTTTTTAATTTTAAATGCTATGCAGCCTTGCCTTGTATAGTCAGTGCTGGGAAGTTTTGATATACCAGGAAATGATTTACATTTTAGCCTTAGGGCAAAAATATGGAACTTGTAATTATGTCAGAGAGGCAAAATCCTGTAACTAGAAAAACTAACGCTGTAAAATCTCAGTTAGGATGTGTGTTGATTAAACTATTGTGTGACTTAGTATTTTGCCTGGCACTTAATAGGGAATGAGTGGTTTTTAATGACTTTCAGGTAAACACCTTCCTTCTAAATCTTCAATGCCCCGATGCCAAATTACAGAAATGGTGCACGATGAGCATTCTCTCCTTCTGAGCCTTCTTGGACCAAGATGATTCTGAATGTGGAAGGCTGTGCTAGTTGTGCTTTCGCTCCTGGGAAGAAAGCTGCACATCAGATTCTGACATGCTAAAGCCTGCCTGAGCTCTATGATTCTCATTGGATACAGATACAGAAAAGTTGCCTTACAAATGTGGCTTTGCTTCCTCTGGGAGCCAGTATTTTCGGCACCTGTGGTCTGAGCACCCCAAGTTTTCCTCTCCCAGCAGTACTGGATTGATTTCTCTATGGAGGATACCCTGTTGTCAGGCTCAGGAGGTGATGGATACAGTGATTGCCTTGTTCCAGAGAACTGAAAACAGGGTGGGGGTTTTGGTAGGAGTGGTCAGGGGCGGGGGCAGGGAAGAGGGGCTTAAAGAGGAGGCAGGTTCCAGAGTTTTCTTGGTTTTTTTTGCTCTTCTGAGTAGTAGTAGATTACCATGGTAGATCGAAGAACTGGCTCTACAGTCACAGATCTCAGTGCATATTGTGGCTGTGTATCTTATTTCCTGTGTGACTTTGACTATATTTGTCATATCTTAAGCCTTTTTTTCTCATCTTTAACACTTTTACTGATAGTTGAAACTCAAGATTATCATGGGAATGAACTGAGATAATATTAAATTGTTATGACATGATAGGGTTTAGATATAACTGTTATCTCCAGTAATGGCATTATACCTTAAGCCTAATCTGGGCCCAGTCTCTTCACTATTTGTTTAACCTTAACGCACTCCTAAACATTGTCATTATTTTCCTGTGTTGCCATACATACATACAGAGGTCTCTTCCCTCTGTACTGTGTGTATTCTAATCCTCTCTTCTTATGATACCTGCCATATTGGATTGGAACCCACCCTAGTGATCCAATTTTTTATTTTTATTTTTATATTTGTATGAATCTCATAACTATGATGTTAGGAACATAATTCTTTCCACCGTCCCTACCCTCCTACCCCCCCTCCTGTTTAGTTTGAGAAAGAAAGAGAAGAAAAAGAAAAAATGGAATAGAAGAACTAAGAGAACTGTTCCTCATCACTCCAGACAAGGTCTGTTCCGTGTTATTGCTTCTCAAAGGTGATTTGACTTTTTTTAGCCCCCTTCCTCTTTCCCTTCCTTCTTCCCTCATCTTTCCTTTTAGAACTTAATTGTCTTTAAAGAAGAACTCAAGGATTGTACATATCTTGTGAACTCTTAGACATAACTTAAACTTATGAGACATAGTAAATCAAAGTGATTCTTGAGAACAAGTTTTACTATTAAGTATCACGATACAATTCTTTGGGGACAGATGTCATGCATTGGAAGTTAGTGCACAGTGACTCTTGTTTATTTAACAAATAATACTCTTATGTATGACATCAGTAATCACTCTTGATGTGAACTGCCTTGGCTATGGAAGCCTTTTGGATCCACTGGCTTGACAAGGCCATAAGCAAAGTGGAAGTTCTCTCCTCCCTTCAGAGGAAAGTACATCCTTCTTTGGTGGCCATTTCTTCCCACTGGGGTTGCACCCACAGGAATCCTTTATGTAGGCATTTTTTTTTTTTCCCAGAGTGTCTTGGCTTTCCATGCCTGAAATGCTCCTCCTGGGATTTCCAGTCAGACTGGAATGCCTTTAGGGCTGATTCTGAGGTTGGAGTCTACTTAAAGCTATTGTCATTCTTTTTTTTTTCTTTCTTTTTTTTACAGGCAGAGTTTAGACAGTGAGAGAGAGAGACAGAGAGAAAGGTCTTCCTTCCTTTGGTTCATCCCCCAGATGGCTGCTACAGCTGGTGCGTTGTGCTGATCTGAAGCCAGGAACCAGGTGCCTACTCCTGGTCTCCCATGCGGGTGCAGGACCCAAGCACTTGGGCCATCCTCCACTGCCTTCCCGGGCCACAGTAGAGAGCTGAACTGGAAGAGGAGCAACCAGGACAGAATCCGGCGCCCCAACTGGGACTAGAATCCGGGGTGCCGGTGCCACAGGTGGAGGATTAGCCAAGTGAGCCGCTATTGTCATTTGATAATGAGTCTAATGAATGGACCGCTTCCCATGTTGGAGCCTTCACTCCTTTTTAATTGTCTATTATTGTTTCCAAACACATAGTCCTATTTGTATGATCAGTTTAACACTTGATCCTATCTATATGGTCACTTTACCACTTGTTCCTATCCATTTGTAGTGATCCCATTTTAAATTAACTACCAATTTAAAGACTGTCTCTAAATATAATCACATTTATAAATAATAGGAGTTAGGATTTCAACATATATATGAATTTTGGGGGGATATGACTGAGCCTATGACATATGTATCAAAGTATTTTTTCCTCTTTATGGATATTCATTTATTCTAGCACCATTTGCTGAAAACAATCTCCATTCCTGCTACATTGCCTTTGTGCCTTAGTTAAAAAAAGCAGTTGTCCATATAAATGGACTGACACTTCTGACTCTTCATTCTGTTCTTGTGATCAATCTTTCTTTCAATAACATACTTTCTTCATTACTTTACTTTTATTATATGCATTAGAAAGAATTGATAAGTTGAACTTCTTTAAAATTGAAAAATCCTCTTCAAAAGACATTAAAAGAATGAATAGGCAAGTCACAGATGGGAAGGAAAAATTCTATATATATATATATACATATATATATGGAGATTATATAGCTGATACAGGAATTATATTCATAATATATAAAGAACTAAATAACTGTAATATCTAAATAATAAGAAATTATAAATACTTGCCATAAATATGTGAATAGCAAATAAGCACATGAAAATACACTCAACATTGGCAGTCGTTAGGGAAATGTTAATAAAACCTAGTAGATAAATAAAAAGACTGACCATATCAAGTGTTGGTGAATATAGAGGAACTAAGACTTTTATGCACTGTTGGGGGGAATGTAAAAATGGCACAAAAACTTTGAAAAAAGTTTCAGTTTTTAAAAATAGCTAAATGTGTATTTATCATATGGGCCAGTTGTGTGATATCATATGTTGTAGCCCAACCATATGCATATCTCTATACAAAGAATTGTACACAAGTGTTCATAAGAGTTTTATAGCTCCAAAGTTGGAACAATTCAAATATCAATCTATAGGTGAATGCATTTCATACCATGGAATACTATTCAGCAATTTAGGAACCAGTGTACCATTGATACCTGTCACAGCCTAGATGGAACTCAAAATAATTATGCTGCATGATAGAAGCCAGATGGAAGAGGAGTACATACTGTATGAATCCACTAATATAAAATTCCAAGAAATGCCAACTATATATAGTAACAGAAAACAGACCCATGGTTTCCTTGTGCCAGGGGCAGAAGTGTACATGGGAGTGTTAGGAGGAAGAGATTACCAAACTTGGGGGTGTTCATGATTATATTCCTTATCTTTACTTAATGAATATATACTAATTAGGCTAATGAACATATGTTAACGATGGTAATGGTTTCATGGCTGTTAACGTATGTCAAAATTTATCAAATTAAATATTTTTAATAAGTGCAGTCCACCATATGTTACTTATACTTTGACAAAGGTGGTATAAATAGTGGTTGAAAACAGTTGGACCAGTAGTAAGAAAAATCAAATAATAAAGTGAAAAAATGCAAGAGTATTAACGATCAACTTTCATGCCTATTAGGATTTTTACTATCCTATAACATTTAATCAGCAATTATTCTTATATACTTTATGAAGTATACAATGCAGGCAGTCAGGAGACTCAGAAGAGACTCCTTACAGTGTTGGTAGCCCTAAAAACGCAGGCTGGGACCACACAGAGGCCGTGAAAAATTGAGAAAGGTTGACTTTTCATAGAGTTCAGTACTTTTGAATTAAATACATATTCTTCTTTGGTTCTAGTTGTTAGAGGCTACTTTTTTGATTCTTACCCATTGGGTGTGAAATTTAATAAAATCAACTTTTACACTTTAAAAAAAAAAACAAAACATGTACCTGTGTGTGTTTGGAACAAGAGAAAAAAAGTAACTAGAATCATATTTATTACAGTCTGGACTTAGTTGTTTGGCTGACTGTTTTTGCTGGATTTGTGTGTTGATGATTTTTTGCTAATTGGAGGGACATCAGGGTGATAGCCCAGGAAACATTGCCCTGCTCTGGAATTGGACTTAGTACAAACATTCCTCGTGGTGAAGTCGTGTATTTTCTAATATGGAGACAGACATTGGAACAGGATTGCAGGGTTCTGTGATGCAGAAACCGCAGTGACTTCCAAAAACATGGGCTACAGTGGCTTGGCCCATGTTTCATTCGCATCTCTAGAAAAAAAACCTCTCAAGTTCAGAACATCTTAAATATTTTGAAGTGATGACATTGAGTGTGAATAATTGGTGTCTATGGAACACTGAGGGTGAAAGCAGAGCTTACCGGTGCTTCTTACTACTAAACAGAAAAGAACCTGGAAAAAAGCCTGCCATGAGACATGCACATTTTAGCCTGAAATTCATTTCCTATCAAGGCATAGAGAATACTACAGTGCTGTAGAGTCACTTGCATTTAAACATCCTGTTTTACTAACAAGTCCATAACCACGTTCCACATATTAGCATTAGTACCATGGAGACCATCCAATAGGATTGTCAAAGTTGGAAATCTGTAGTCTTCTCAACACTCGTTTTCATTTTGCTAAGCCCTTAGTTAAATTAAATGACATGTACCACGGAGAAAGTACTCAGAGTAGTACTGGGACCAATAGGAGGACCACCTAGCCCCACTGTCAGGCAAGGCTTCCCAAAGGATGAATCAGAGTTACCTCTTCAAGAAAATGGGGAAAAGGCTTCTACATCTAATTACCTCTGACTGAGCAAAACACTTTTCTCTGAGCCTGTTTTGGACTCATGATGCCCTTGATTGGTTGCTCGTGCAGATGAAATCAGATGAGACACATGAAGGCATTTGGTCCTTCACCAGCTAGGGGTTGTCTTTTCCGCCCCTGCCGCCTCCATCAGGTGTGGAATGTGACTTCCACAGCAGACTACGTGGAGGGCATCGTCACAGGGTTTTCACTCGTCATCTCTGTCACTGGTGTTTATCTTGCTGCTTCCGATTCATTAGGGTCTTTTCCCTCTGATGATGGCCTGACTTGTCTCATGTCTTTCATGTGCTGCCTGTGACACTTCATTAGGGGAGGTGGCTGCCCTCTGAGCAAGTGGTGGAGGCTGATGGAGGATGGGAAACAAATGCAGCCATCTGTAGGACTGTGTTGACAGGAACACCTGTGTGGCCCTGGGTGTGTGTGAGTGCGGGCATCCTCTATCGTCAAGGCCTATGTGTGTGGGTAGCCGGGAGAGAGGAAGGCTTCAGTAACTGAGCTGAGAAATAAGAGCTGAATGTGTCCTCTCTGGGGAGGACAAAGAGAATACAATCACATTCAAGTATAACTCAGGTTTACTCCATATCTATATTATGCAATTAATACCTCACTCCTATTCTTGGCCAGGCCTCACCTGCTCTAGAAGCAGATGGTGCAGCTACTTATAGGGGGCATTCTGACTGGCCAGCCAGCATTGACTGTGCAGAGAAGCAGTGCCGAAAACTCTGCCAAAAGCTGGGTCACTTTGCTTTCCGAAGCTCTATACTGTTCATTTTCCCTGCGCTCTCCCTTCCTAAGAAGACGTTGCTTTTTCCAAATCACCTTCTCATATTGCAAATCCACCCAACAGTCAAGATTTTTTTTCTGCACAGCTGTCACAACAAACTTCCCCTCATCTGCTACTAAATGTATCAGACACTGTTGTGCAGGCTGCGAGTTGCCGACTCATTACCCCGGGGCTTTCCAATAGAATCTGATGTTATCCAAAACTTCTCATCTGTTTCAAAGGGTACAATTTCCTGCATTCTCTGGAGGGAAATCAAACGCACTGAGTTTAGGAAATAGGACTATCCTTCACAGATTTAGTAGACCTCTAGGCAATTATGGGGTGATTATTCCGAACTTAGTGTTTCCTCACCTCATTTCCCGAAACAACGACTGGAGTGACCTGACTATGAGCTTTTCATCTTTCAAGTGAGACAAGCGGAAATAAATCACAAAAATCAAGATGAGCTGTGCTACCTTTGATTTCTCTCTGACCTCTCTCCCAAGCCTTTTTTTTTGGTCTCTCCCCAGAGGTAGCAAGTTCTTTTCCCCTTTCTTTTACAGTCTCTCCCTGGGATCTAGGAAGCTTTTTCTTTAGGCTCATCTTTGGAATCTTTTAGATACACAAGTAATCTGATAAATGTGATTTTCTTTTCAAGAATTGCATTTTAGATTTAGAGATTGCACCATAAGGAAAAATCATGGTCTGTTGACTTCCTGTGTCTCTTGTTAGTTCTTTTCTTATGCCTCCTCACCTCTGGGCCTGGAATGTGCTTTTCACCATGGTCTTCGTTCCACATGCCAAGCTTGTCTCTCCACGTGGCTCCCTACTTCATTTTTAATTTTTTTTAGTTATCTTTTTAATTCCCCACTGTCAGGCATCTGTTTTTATCACCTTGCGTCCTCTACTTCATAACAAACTTGTTTTATGAATGTTCTTTCTCCTCAGTGTAATTTTGCTGGCTGTGCACTGATGTAGTTCGACAATGGTTTTATTTTACATTGATGAAGCATTTTGAGTAATTGTTTTAGCTTCATTACTGTGAATCTATTCGCCTTAACATTTTCCTTTTGTAATTTTTGATTAATGTCTGACCACTGGGAAAGAGAGGAATCAGCACATTAATTTCCCCTTGACACCACTGAGAAGTGGTCTCTTGCCTGTGTAGGAGCCTGAAGCAACAGATGCTCTGTGCTCCCATTGCAGAAGAGGAGGGTGGTGCACACTGCTGCAAATAAGTGTGGGTGCGCTCACAGCCACTGTTTGCTGATGGTGCTGGGGACCAGCCATTTCATAGCCAAGAGCAAATGTTAGGATTTAGAAAGAAGTGCAACAGGCATATCAGATTTTAAAACTGAACGGTGAATTTCTGTTGAGTTAACAGTGTATAGCTAGATGGTGTTTTCTTTTTAAGCTCATGAAACTTAACAGCTGTTTAGTGAAGCAGTATTTTCATATATGCCTGTTTGACAGGTTTAAAAGCAAATTTTGTAGTGCCTTGCTGCACAGGCCTTCCTGGTTTGAGCTGTAACAAGAACTGTGTTTGCAGCATGATTCATTGAGGCTCTTTCTGCTTTTGTGTTTATGGCAGAGCGTGGCTAAAATGAGGGAAACTGAAAGGCGTGTTCCAAAGGAAACTACTAATATATCTACCAGTGTGTTCCTTGGAACTTGTTAACTGGTTCAGGGGAAGATAACATGGGGAAACATACTGTTTAGCAATAAAAATACACGAATACTGTCAGCTTACTGTAACCCTATATTGCTGAGTGGTAATTAAACCTATATATTTCCAGCTTCACAGTTTTCTGCAGCAGAATCTCTGGAAGGCCTCTGCACTTTGTCGATTCAAGGAAGCCCATATTCTCTCTGCTGCCTCTGGAAGAGCTGCTATGCCTTGTAATAGCTTTTTAATATTGCCAGATTGAAGACAAATGATTCACTGATTTTATTGGCAGGCATAAAGTACTTCCTATTACTCTTATGTTGGGGGATTCCAAGTCCTGGAAAACTAGCAGTTTGTGAGGCTAGAATTTCATTTCTCCTCTTTTTTTTATGTTCTTTCAGATATTGGAACTTCAGAAATGCTCATGCCTAGAATTGCCGATTGGCTCCTAAGAGTGTAAACTTCATTTTTCATGATTTATGTGTGATGTGATTGACTATGTGTGCTTGATTATGGCCACTGATTGTGTGTATTTGCACTTCTGACACAATCACAGATCAAATAGCCTTGCTGTCAGGGTCAGCCCCCCACCCCACCATGGTCAGCCCAGAATACTCAGTTGACATAGCGAGCCTAAGCTATCTCGTATCTGCTTTGAATTTCTGTATAGGTTTCATAACCCAAGAATACAGAGTGTGTACTTGGGTCCGTAGTTGATTTTTGTTGCCTGGAATTTTAATCACAGTATATCACTCAAGCAGCATATTGTTTTACTCAAGCAGTTTCATATGTATTTATCTTAGGAAGTCAATGTCTACCTACATTGGTGCCACCTTTTAAACAATAGGAATTTAGGTTTTGTTTCAGGAGCCTTGAGAAGCATAAAAGGTATATGGGAAAAAAAAAGAGTAGCAAAATGATCCCAATTAATTCTCTAAGAAGGTAAACTCAGAAATTCTCACTGACAGTAGAATGTGAGGAACACAAAATGAGTTAGCCTAGGGGTTCGTGCTAATGGGATGAAGAGGGAAGGCAGAGAGAAGGTCTCTTGACGTTCACAGAGGAAGAGGCCATGAGCCATTTGGTGTGGCCAGTGAGAGAGGGTCCTGCTATAGGATCTCTCCCAACAGGTTGTCACCCTCATACCTCTTCACCCAGAGTTCCTGGGATTCCCTCTGAGGAGGAATTGGTATACTATTTACCCTGCTCTTTTCATCTCATCAGCCTGCTCTCACTGTACTAACTTCTAGAACTCCGCAAAAAGTCAGGTAGGTTGGACTTTTTCCTTTTAAAATAATTACAGAAGCATGGAAGTTGCAGAATCATTACAGTGAGATTCTATTGTGCTCTCAGCCTTCCCCATTTCTAGAAATATGGCATAATGTTAAAACCAGGAAGCTGTCATTGGGTCAATCTATATACTTTATTCAGGTTTCACTAGCTGTTGCTGGTTGGGACTTTCTATGAATTCCAAATTCTATGGTTTTTTTCTTTTAAGCAGATAGAATAGCATGTGCAGAGGGAGCAAATGTTCCTATCTGATCTTTTCCTTTTCTTCCTCAGTTACCCTCCAGTCTCCCAGCATATCAAAAATAGGTATAAGACAGCCGGCGCCGTGGCTCAATAGGCTAATCCTCCACCTTGCGGCGCCGGCACACCGGGTTCTAGTCCCGGTTGGGGCGCCGGATTCTGTCCCGGTTGCCCCTCTTCCAGGCCAGCTCTCTGCTATGGCCAGGGAGTGCAGTGGAGGATGGCCCAGGTGCTTGGGCCCTGCACCCCATGGGAGACCAGGAAAAGCACCTGGCTCCTGGCTCCTGCCAGGATCAGCGCGGTGCGCCGGCTGCAGCGGCGGCCATTGGAGGGTGAACCAACGGCAAAGGAAGACCTTTCTCTCTGTCTCTCTCTCACTGTCCACTCTGCCTGTCAAAAAAAAAAAAAAATAGGTATAAGAAAGGTTACATGAATAAGTCCAGTGTGAAGCATACTCTGCAAGTTATATCAGCAAGTAAGTACAGTATGACAGGTGCAAGGAGGATATGAATATCTAAAATAAAAAAAATTTCTTCATCTGGGAATCATCTGCTTATACAGAAAGGTTCAGTGCCAGACAGTACATATTTACAAAGTACATAGATATATCAGCACAGTTCTTTAGGTTATAAAGAAAAAAAAACCTCCTCTTCAGTCAAGAATATACATCCATTCCTCTTGCCCAACTCCTGTGCCTGATAACTCTATGAAAGCTTTCCAAAACTAATCCAGGCATCAAAGCCGTAAACAAGGGTATGTTTGAGGAGCTTTGGGCTGTTATCTTGGTGGTCCATAGACTATAGGGGGAAGAGAAACAAGTGATGAACCTAGAGAAGGAGGCAGAGATGTTGCATACTGGGTTTGGCACTTGAAGGCTGTGGGGAGCTACTGAAGGATTTTAACAGAGTTAGGAAGTGGTAGAATTTCTTTTACAGAAAAATAGCAGCTATAACAAGATAATGTTTGAGAGAAAAAAGACTGGAGACAGAGGGAACAGATAGGAGGTTGTCATGTGACAGTTTTTTGTTTTTTTTGTTTTGTTTTTTTTTTTTTTTTTGTAGGTAAGACATCCAGAAACCCAGGTAGTGAGGAAAGCTTAGATGGAAAGGATGGTTTTGAGGGCTCTCTTGGAGATAAACTTGACAATGTGTATTGACTAACTGGCTGCAGTATCCAGAATGGTCTTAGAGGATGTGGTGGTGGAAACGCTGTGCACCATAAGTGGAGTTCAGGCAGGAGAGTAGTGTGGATACATTGAGTCTGAGGAGCCCACAGGATGCCAAAACTGAGAGCACTCATTACCCAGAGATGAGCTCTAATTACAGATGGTAAATGAAACCTTGGAATTAAAGAGTGTAAGTAGGACAAGAGGGTCAAGGAGAAAGTCCTAGGAGTCCATGAAATTTAAAGGACAGATGGAGGAAAGGGCCCTGAAAAACTGGAAAAGGGAACAGACATAGGAGAAGAACAGTGTTTGGAAAAGAGAGGTTGTCAACAATGTCCAGTGTTTCAGATGTGATAGAAATTGAAATATTTCATTGCATTTAGGAACAAGGGCGTCCTTAATGGCCTTTGTGAGTTGAATTTCAACTGACTGGAGGAGACACCCTCCAAAATAGTAGATTGAGTAGTGAATTTAAAAATATGAACCAATTAAGGGTTTGGTATATGCTGATTTAGTTTAGTGCTAATATGGGGTGTAGAGAGAAGTTCAATTGATATTGAATGTTTAAGGAAATCCATAGTAAAATGTTAGAGATGAAAGGCACCCCCTTTTTTACATATAAAGAGGGACTTCAAATAAATTATTCAAAGTCATGCATCTGGAGAGGAACAGCCAGGCCTTTTGACTCCCTTCATAAAAGAAACTTGTGAGTGTACTATGGTTTAAAGGAGCAAACTGATGTGTTACTCAGAAAAAGTAATTGTTGATGTGGTGAATTAGAGCTATATATTTCTTTTTTTTCTTTTTTTTTTTTTTTTTTTTTTTTTTTTGACAGGCAGAGTGGACAGTGAGAGAGAGAGACAGAGAGAAAGGTCTTCCTTTGCCGTTGGTTCATCCTCCAATGGCCGCCGCGGCCGGCGCGCTGCGGCCGGCGCACCGCGCTGATCCGATGGCAGGAGCCAGGAGCCAGGTGCTTTTCCTGGTCTCCCATGGGGTGCAGGGCCCAAGCACCTGGACCATCCTCCACTGCACTCCCTGGCCACAGCAGAGGGCTGGCCTGGAAGAGGGGCAACCGGGACAGAATCCGCCGCCCCAACCGGGACTAGAACCCGGTGTGCCGGCGCCGCTAGGCGGAGGATTAGCCTAGTGAGCCGCGGCGCCGGCCAGAGCTATATATTTCTATTATGAAGCATAATTACTTGTTTGATGAATTTAGTCATATATTCCATAAATATTTATTGACAGGTATTATGTGATTTACTTAGTATACAAAGACAAACCACATTCTTTGCAGGTAATATGCATGGTCAATTTTATCAAAGTAAAATATCATCACCATTAAGTGATCTGTAGTCTACCAGGGTTACAGACACAAAAAGAGTAGGTTACAGTGTGTTATTGAAAAGGCAGTGAGTAGTTCTGCCAAAGGGTTGGAGATTGATGAGCTGGACCTTGCTCAGTGATTGTGACTTCCCCAAATGGAGAAAGGATGAAAGGGCATTTTTTTGGCAGAGGGGAACAATATGAGCCAAGTCAGAAGTATAAAGAATATGTGTAACTGGTGGACCTGCAGTGGAATGCTCCCTTCAACTCTGAACTCAAAGCATGTTAATCCCATGCGCAGAGCCCTTATGACTTAATCACATCCCAAAGGCCTCACATCTATCTATTTTTTAGAATATTTATTTATTTGAAAGAGAGAGAGAGAGAGAGGGAAAGACAGAGAGATGAGGGGTGTATTGCCCTAACATTGGACAGTAAATAGTGGGGAAACATACTTTAAGCCAAGGAATCACTTATTTGGAGCTTACGAGAAATCTAGTGACAATACAGAAGATGAGTTGGAAAGGCACCTGGGTTTAATGCAGTGAGATTTGTGAGGCAGTGTTTCCAATGAGGGTTAATGAGGTTTGGAGCTAGGAAGTGATGATAAGGGTAGAGAGGAGGGGAATTAGACAGTAAGAATTTGAAAGTGTGGTTACAGGCAGTGTTTGCCACCGGTTAACCTGTTATCCCTGAGGAAGAGAGAAGCTCTTAAAATACTGCAGTTTCCAACTTTCGAGGGGTAAGGAATAAAGGGAAAGAAGAATAGTGAGGCAAGAGTCTGAGTTTAGTGTTGGATGCTACATTTTTGGGTGCATTGGGAAGCTCAGGAATATCATACTTGATATCCTAGGCCTTGCTATTGGTGTTATTTAATATGTACTATATCTATCATATGGATCCCCAAGAAGCACCTAAAATGGTGTATCAGTTGGGAAAAATATTTAGAGATGCAAGAAACAGAAAATCTGGCAGGCAATGGCTAAAAAAGATGTTTTCTCACCTAACAGGAAGGTTGGTGGTATGGTCTTGGTTTAGCTGCTCAGGGTGGCAGGACCAGTTCTTGGCTGCAAATGAGAGATGCAGTTCTAGATTGCGGCTACTTTCCCGTTAGGTACTTCTATCTGGTTTTCTTTGGGAGAACTGGGTCAAGTGCTTTCTCTGGCTGTGGTTGGCTGTAAGAGTAGGGAGAGAATTGCAGAACTCACTTAAATCAGTAGCTCCATGCTCCCTTAAAACAAATAATTTATAATGCCTGCTTTATTATTATGAAATAAATATCATAGACAATCTGCTTATATATACCCATATGTTTTTTCTAATAAATCAATGTGTTTTCCTAAGTATAATATGCAGAAAGAATTAATGGAAGCACTTTGTAATAAAGTATTAAAAATGTAAATTGCATTGGTATGACTTCAGTAGAAGACATAATGAAGTAGTTAGATGGTTGTATTGTTAATGTGACAGCAACAAATGCAGATGGCACACAGGAGTGGTATTTGTGCTTTCAATACCAAAAGCATAGTAGTCTGTGGTGTTTTACTAGGTCTTGGCAAAGTTCTGATCAAAATACAGGATAATCTTCCCTTCATACACATGGTAGTTGCCTCTTGAAAAGGTCAACTAGCATGAAAACTATCCAAAAAACTATTTTGTATTTGTATTTATAGTAGGAGTTAAGTTCAAGTCTCAGATAACAGTATTTTCGCATTTACAAAAGCTGTGTGGCATGTGGGAGAGGTTTTAGGACACACACAGGTTGTCCTCTAGGTAGCGATATGTCTAGTGTCCTTGGCTTCTGCCAACTAATCACCAATAGGATCCTCACACCTCTTGACAACCGAAAATTCCCTACCACACATATTCAAAATGTCCTAGAACCATATTGAGAAAAGCCAGTTAGATTAATGATACTGGACACATTATACTCCAAACAGAATTGAGGTTTGATCGACAAGGAAGCAGGACAGTGGGTAGATAATTAACAGTGTCTGCTAATAGTGAGAACTGGATCTTTTTTTTTTTTTGTATCCTTCCCACACAGTTATCACAGTTGCTGGCATATAGTAGGTTATCAGTAAGCATTCTTGAATAGCTGAAAATAATGGAGTATAAGCTATGGGAAATGGAAACTTATTGTTACTTGACCTTCAAAGTTAATAAAAGCCAAAATCTTCATTAAGATGATTTAAGAACTAACTGCCAATTCAGGAATATTATCAGGAGTTGGGAATACGTTTTGATGTACCAGTGTCTGTGTTAAGATTTAGCCTTTCTGATCTTTAGCTTTGCTAAAAGCTCTAAACTGAAGACTAAAACTTATAAATTTATATCATTCATAAATCAATTTATATCAGCATATATATATGCAGCAAGGGAATGTCTAGGTGAAAATATTTAAGTTTTCATGTAAATAGTATATTTAATCTTTAGAAGAAAAAATAACTAACACAATAAAAAAGTCAGTAAAAATCTCAGGCCCTAAATCTTACTTCTCTTGGTTTTTAACACATTTTCTTTTCATTCTATTCATTCCCACTTCTGTTAGTCTATTCATTCTGGCATTTCTATCTTAACCTGAGTCATTTTCCAACAATAGTTTTTTTTTTTTTTAATATTTATTTTTTTTAACAGTGATCACTTTTCAGTTAAGTTTCAGCACTTAAGAATAATTGTGTATTGATTACAGTATTCAACCAAAAGTAATAAGTAGAACAAACAAAAAAAATACTAAGAGGGATAACGTATTAAGTTGTTCATCAACAGTCAGGGTGAGGGCTGATCAAGTCACCATTTCTCATAGTGTTCATTTCACTTCAACAGGTTTCCTTTTTGGTGCTCAGTTAGTTGTCACCTATCAAGGAGAACAAGTGGTATTTGTCCCTTTGTGATTGGCTTATTTCACTCAGCATAATGTTTTCCAAATTCCTAACAGGGATCACTTTACAGTTAAAATTTAAACACCTAAGAATAATTGTGTGTTAATTACAGAGTGCAACCAATGGTGCTAGAACAACAAAAAAATACTAAAATGGGAGCAAACTGTTGAAATCTTTACTTAATGTATGCTAAACTGATCTTCTGTATATAAAGAGAAATGAAAACGAATCTTGATGTGAATGGAAGGGTAGAGGGAGTGGGAAAAGGGAGGGTTGCGGGTGGGAGGGACGTTATGGGGGGGAAGCCATTGTAATCCATCAGCTGTACTTTGGAAATTTATATTCATTAAATAAAAGTTTAAAAAAATATTTATTTGAAAGGCAGAGTTACAGAGTGTCAGAGGCACAGAGAAAGAGGAGAAGGAGAAGGCACAGAGAGAGAGAGGGAGAGAAGGAGAGAGGGGAAGGTCTTCCACCTTCTGGTTCACTCCCCAAATGGCCACAATAGCCGGAGTTGGGCTGATCTGAAGCTAAGAGCCAGGATCTTCTTGTGGGTCTCCCATGCAGTGCAGGGGCCCAAGCACTTGGGCCATCTTCTACTGCTTTCCCAGGCCATAACAGCTGAATCAGAAGTGGTGCAGCTGGGACTCAAACTGGAACCCATATGGGATGCAGGCAATGCAGGGGGCAGGTTTATATGCTACACCACAGCACTGGCCCCTCAAACAATAATTTTTTCAGGAAAAATATTTAGGAATAGAAACAAAGGTTTTTTTCCCCAAAATATAAACCTATTATTAGAATATAACCCACAGTATGAAAAACATTTATTTTGCTTCCAGATTTAAGTAGAAAAGGAGGAAAAAAGACATTATAAATAATTTTATCTCTTTGTAAAAAAATCTAGCTATAGACTGTGAAGAACAATACATGAAAAGCAAAGAATTTTCAAGCAGGCTCTTAAGTTGCCTTTGAATATATAACATTCTAAATTCAAAGGCCTGATATAGCATGCGTTTTTAAATGGTTGTTTAACATTTTGAAGTGTATAATGTTTAATATTTCCATAGTTTGAATTCAAGTGAAGGAACAATGACTTTAACCCTTTTTATATGAGAATAAAGACATTTTAAAAATGTTTCACAGTTTAAGTTAAGACATTTGAAATAGTCCTATAACTGCTTGAGGGAGTGCTAGAATTCTTGTCAGTCAGGCTATTAGTATTTTAGGAATTTTAAATAGGAGGAAATCTGGAGTGTCTTTGTAAATAAACTGCTTGATTCATGCATGTTTGGTAGACATGGATTACTTTTGTGGCATTATTTTCATCAATTTGTAAAAATTTTAAGGAATCACCAGATAGATGATAAGTAATGGCTCATATGGGGATTTTGAAGAACTTCACATGCTGTCCTTGTCCTCATGTGGTATGGGGTATATTCTCTGCACTAAAGACACAGAGAGTAGAGAATATCAGACAGAAAATTTTCTCCCCTTCCTTCTTCTGGCTACATGAGGGAGCAGGAAGCATTCATTGTGTCCCTTGTCACTGCACTGCTGGGTAGTTGTTCCTAAGGGTTTGCCACTTTGCACAGCAGGCCTTTTCAGGCAAAACTTAGGAAATTCTTCCTTCCTGTTGCTGCTGTGTCTTCCACCATCCTTCCCACTCACCATTCACCTACTAGTTGTTTCCCTATGTTCTGTAGGACCATGTGTTAAAAGTCTCTTTGATTAGTGTTATCTTTTCTCCAGTGGCATCTCTACCATCTCCATTTCCCATCAGTAGTCTCCTGCTTACAATTCGAATCTCAGCTCAAGCATTATGTTCTCTGAATCCCCTCCTCTCTTTGTTATCATAAAACCTTGTGGCCACTGCATTTACAGAGCTGTTTACTTCTGACTGCTCTTTGAGAGCCTGAATATTATACTATACATTTATGTCTCAAGTGCTTTGTAGGGGCACAATACATTTTTTAATAATTAATATTTTATTTTTTTCACTTTTTTAAAACTTTTACTTAATAAATATAAATTTTCAAAGTACAACTTTTGTATTATAGTGACTTTTCCCCCCATAACTTCCCTCCCACCTGCAACCCTCCCCTCTCCCGCTTCCTCTCTCCTTCCATTCACATCAAGATTCATTTTCAATTATCTTTATATACAGAAGACCAATTTAGTATATAAGAACTAAAGATTTCAACAGTTTGCACCCACACAGAAACACAAAGTATAAAGTACTCTTTGAGTACTAGTTATACTGTAATTCACATAGTACAACACATTAAGGACAGAGATCCTACATGGGGAGTAAGTGCACAGTGACTCCTGTTGTTGATTTAACAATTGACACCCTTATTTATGACGTCAGTAATTACCCAAGGCTCTTGTCATGAGCTGCCAAGGCTATGGAAGCCTCTTGAGTTTGCCAACTCATATTTCCAAGGTATCTCCATGGTGTCTTCCACAGTTGCTTCGCCAGTTTACATTCCCACCAAGAGTGGATTAGGATACTTCCCCCCACATCCTCACCAGTATTTGTTGTTTGTTGATTTGTGTATGAAAGCCATTGTTTTTTTTTTTTTTTTCATTCTTTTTTTTTTTTTTTTACTTTTATTTAATGCATATAAATTTCCAAAGTACGACTTATGGATTACAATGGCTTCCCCCCCATACCGTCCCTCCCACCCACAACCCTCCCCTTTCCCACTCCCTCTCCCCTTCCATTCACATCAAGATTCATTTTCGATTATCTTAATATACAGAAGATCAGCTTAGTATACATTAAGTATGGATTTCAACAGTTTGCTCAATGAAAGCCATTGTTGATTTGTGTATGAAAGCCATTCTAATTGGGTTGAGGTGAAACCTCATTGTGGTTTTGATTTGCATTTCCCTAAGGGCTAGTGACCCTGAACATTTTTTTTTGTGTCAGTTGGCCATTTGAATTTCCTCTCTTGAAAAATGTCTCTTCACATCCTTTGCCCATTTCTTAACTGGATTGTTCTTTTTTTTAAACTTTTATTTAGTAAATATAATTTTACAAAGTACAGTTTATTGATTACAATGGCTTTTCCCCCCCATAACTTCCCTCCCACCCGCACCCCTCCCCTCTCCCGCTCCCTCTCCCAATCCATTCACAGCAAGATTCATTTTCAATTATCTTTATACATAGAAGATTGATTTAGTATATATTAAGTAAATATTTCCTCAGTTTGCACCCACACAGAACATAAAGTGTAAAATACTGTTTGAGTACTAGTTATAGCATTAATTCACATTGGACAACACATTAAGGACAGAGATCCCACATAAGGAGTGAGTACATAGTGACTCCTGTTGTTGGCTTAACAATTTGACACTCTTGTTTATGACGTCACTAATCACCCTAGGCTCTAGTCATGAGTTTTCAAGGCTATGGAAGCCTCTTGAGTCCGCTGACTTCACTCTTATTTTTTTTTTTTAAATTTATTTAATGAGCATAAATTTCCAAAGTACAGCTTATGGACCACAATAGCCTCCCCCCCCCCCACTCCCCGTGTCTTCCCTCCCATCCACAACGCTCCCCTCTCCCACTCCCTCTCCCCTTCCCCTTCACATCACAATTAATTTTCAATTATCTTTATATACAGAAGATCAATTTAGCGTATGTTAAGTAAAGATTACCACATTTTGCTCCCACACAGAAACATAAAGTGTAAAATACTATTTGAGTACTAGTTATAGCATTGATTAAACACCTAAGAGTAATTGTGTATTAATTACAGAGCTCAACCAATAGTTTTAAGTAGAATATAAAATGCATCTTTTGCATTGTTGTGGCTTCCCCCCGACCTCCCTCCCTCCCGTGGCCCTCCCCTCACCCACTTCCTCTCCCCTCCCCCCCCTTCATCACGTTTCATTTTCGGTTACCTTCATATACCGAAGATCAATTTAGTATATACTAAGCAGGGATTTCAACAGGTTGCACTCACACAACCGAACCAGGTATAGGGTATTGTTCGACTAGTAGTGTTTTTGAGTTTCATAGATAAACATATTAAGGACAGAGATCCTGCGAGGGGAGCATGAACCCAGTGACTCCCGTTGTTGATTTAACAATTGGCACTCTTATTTATGACGTCAGCAATCACCCGAGACTCTTGCTATGAGCTGTCTAGGCTATGGAAGCCCCTTGAGTTCACCAACTCTGAATTTGTTTAGTCAAGGCCATATCACAGTGGAGGTTCCTTCCTCCCTTCAGAGAAAGGCGCCTCTCTCCTTGATGGCCTGATCCTTCTGCTGGAGTGTTGTTCACCAGGATCCTTCATTTAGATTGTTTTTTGCCACCGTGTCCTGGCTTTCCATGCCTGAGAGACTCTCATGGACCTTTTAGTCAGATCCGAATGTCCCAAGGGTTGATTCTGAGACAGGAGTGCTGTTTTGGGCATTTGCCATTCTATGAGTCTGCTGTGTGACCTGCTTCCCCCGCAGGATCATTCTCAACCCTTTTGATTCTATCCTTCATTATTTGCTTACACTGGTCTTATTTGTGTAATCTCTTCGACACTTACCCTATCTTTTGGATCAGTTGTGTATTTATATTTGTTATATTTATATTTGTGTGCTGGCATTTGTACCTGCCTCCTTGGTAAGATTGAGTTGAAATCCCCTGGCACATTTCCAGTTCCACCATTGGAGGTAGGTTTGAGTGAGTATGTGCCATCCTATATATCTCCTCCCTCTCTTATTCCCACTCCCATGTTCCACAGAGATCAATTTCCTATTAATTTTTAAACGCTTAAGAATGGTTGTGCATTGATTGCAGGGTTCAACCAGTGGTCTTGTGTAGAGCATACTGAGCAACAACAACAACAACAAAAATACTAAAGGAACAAACTAGTAAGTTTTTCCTCAACAGTCTAGACAAGGGCTGCTCATGTCATTGTCTCTCATAGTGTCCATTTCACTTCAATGGGTATCATTTTAGGTGCTCGTTTAGTTGCCATGGATCAGGGAGAACATGTGATATTTATCCCTTTTGGACTGGCTTATTTCACTCAGCATGATGTTTTCCAGCTTCCTCCATTTTGTTGTGAATGCCCGGATTTCGTTGTTTTTTACTGCTGTATAGTGTTCCATAGAGTACATATCCCATAGTTTCTTTATCCAGTCATCCGTTGATGGACATTTAGGTTGATTCCATGTCTTAGCTATTGTGAATTGAGCTGCAACAAATATTGAGGTGCAAATGGCTTTTTTCACCCCTTTATTTCCATTTGGGTATATTCCAAGGAGTGGGATGGCTGGGTCCTGTGGTAGTGCTATGTTCAGGTTTCTGAGGACTCTCCAGACTGTCTTCCATAGTGGCTTTACCAGCTTGCATTCCCACCAACAGTGGATTAGTGTCCCATTTTCTCCACATCCTCGCCAGCATCTTGTTGTTGGTTGATTTCTGTATGTAAGCCAATCTAACCGGAGTGAGGTGGTATCTCATTGTGGTTTTGATCTGTATTTCCCTGATGGCTAGGGATCCTGAGCATTTTTTCATGTGCCTGTTGGCCATTTGGATTTCCTCTTTTGAAAAATGCCTGTTAAGGTCCTTGGCCCATTTTTTTATTGGGTTGTTTGTTTTGATTCTGTGGTGTTTTTTGATCATTGTGTAGATTCTAGTTGTTAATCCTTTATCTGTTGTGTAGTTTGTGAATAACGTCTCCCATTCTGTTGGTTGCCTCTTCGCTTTCCTGACTGTTTCCTTTGCTGTTAAGAAACTCTTCAATTTGAGGTAATCCCATTTGTTTATTTTATCTTTGATTACCCGTGCCTGTGGGGTCTTCTCCAGGAATTCTTCGCCTATTCCGATATATCTTGGAGGGTTTCCCCTATGCTCTCAATTAGTTTCATGGTGTCGTGGCGCAACTCTAGTTCTTTGATCCATGTTGAGTGGATTTTTGTATAAGGTGTAAGGTAGGGGTCTTGCTTCATACTGCGGCATGTGGACATCTAGTTTTCCCAGCACCATTTGTTGAAGAGGCTGTCCTTGTTCCAGGGGTTGGTTTTAGGTCCTTTGTCAAATATGAGTTGGTTATAGATGTTTGGATTGATCTCCGGTGTTTCTATTCTGTTCCATTGGTCTATCCATCTGTTTTTGTACCAGTACCAGGCTGTTTTGATTATAACTGCCCTGTAGTATGCCTTGAGGTCTGGAATTGTGATGCCTCCGGCCTTGTTTTTATTGTAAAGGATTGCTTTAGCTATTCTGGGTCTCCTGTTTCTCCATATGAATTTCAGCATCGTTTTTTCTAGGTCTTTGAAGAATGACTTTGGTATTTTGATTGGTATTGCATTGAACTTGTAAATTGCTTTTGGGAGAATGGACATTTTGATGATATTGATTCTTCCAATCCATGAGCATGGCAGGTTTTTCCATTTTTTTGTGTCGTCTTCTATTTCTTTCTTTAGTGTTTTGTAATTTTCATCATAGAGGTCTTTGACCTCCTTGGTTAAATTTATTCAAGGTACTTTATTGTTTTTGTGGCTATTGTGAATGGGATTGATCTTAGTAGTTCTTCCTCGGCCCTGGCATTGTCTGTGTATACAAAGGCTGTTGATTTCTGAGCGTTGACTTTGTATCCTGCTACTTTACCAAACTCTTCTATGAGTTTCAGTAGCCTCTTATAGGAGTTTATTGGGTCCTCTATATATAGTATCATGTCATCTGCAAACAGGGATAGTTTGACTTCCTCCTTTCCCATTTGTATCCCTTTAATTTCTTTTTCTTGCCTGATGGCTCTGGCTAAGACTTCTAGGACTATATTGAATAGCAATGGTGAGAGTGGGCATCCCCGTCTGGTGCCAGTTCTCAATGGAAATGCCTCCAACTTTTCCCCATTCAATATGATGCTGGCCTTTGGTTTATCATAGATTGCCTTAATTGTGTTGAGGAATGTTCCTTCTAACCCCAATTTGCTTAGGGTTTTCATCATGAAGGGGTGTTGTATTTTGTCAAATGCTTTCTCTGCATCTATTGAGATAACCATATGATTTTTGTTTCTCAATTTGTTAATGTGCTGGATTACGTTGATTGACTTTCGAATATTGAACCATCCCTGCATACCAGGGATAAATCCCACTTGGTCCGGGTGTATGATCTTTCTGATGTGTAGTTGGATTCGGTTTGCCAGAATTTTATTGAGTATTTTTGCATCTATGTTCATCAGGGAGATAGGTCTGTAGTTTTCTTTCTCTGCTGTGTCTTTTCCGGGCTTAGGAATTAAGGTGATATTGGCTTCGTAGAAGGAATTTGGGAGGATTCCCTCTCTTTCATTCGTTTGGAATAATTTGAGAAGAACTGGGGTTAGTTGTTCTCTAAATGCCTGGTAAAATTCAGTAGTGAAGCCATCCGGTCCTGGGCTCTTCTTTTTCGGTAGTGCGTTTATTACTGATTCAATTTCTTCCATGGTTATGGGTCTGTTTAGATTTTCTATATCTTCACGGCTCAGTTTAGGAAGGTTGCATTTGTCCAGGAATCTATCCATTTCTTCCAGGTTCCCCAATTTGTTAGCATACATCTCTTTGTAGTAGTTTCTGATGATTCTTTTTATTTCTATTGTGTCAGTTGTTACATTTCCATTACTATATTTGATTTTACAGATTTGGGTCTTCTCTCTCCTTTTTTTGGTTAGTTGGGCCAATGGTGTGTTGATTTTGTTTATTTTTTCAAAGAACCAGCTCCTGGTTTTGTTGATCTTTTGTATTGTTTTTTTGGTTTCAGTTCTGTTTATTTCTTCTCTGATCTTTAGTATTTCTTTCCTCCTTTTGGATTTGGGCTTGATTTGCTGCTGTTTTTCTAGTTCCTTGAGGTGCATGGAGAGTTCATTTGTTTGGTTCCTTTCCAGCTTCTTGATGTAGGCACTAATTGCTATAAACTTTCCTCTTAGCACTGCTTTTGCTGTGTCCCACAGGTTTTGATAGGTTGTGTTATCATTTTCATTTGTTTCTAGAAATCTTTTGATTTCTCTTTTAATTTCTTCGATGACCCACTGTTCATTTAGGATCATGTTGTCCATTCTCCATATATTTGCATATGGTGTAGAGATTCTTGGGTTGTTGATTTCAAGTTTCACTGCACTATGGTCTGAGAAGCTGCATGGTATAGTTTCAATTTTTTTGAACTTGTTGAGGCTCCCTTTATGGCCTAGTATATGGTCAACCTAGAGAATGTTCCATGTACTGGGGAGAAATACGTGAACTCTGTGTCTGTGGGGTGGAGGGTTCTGAAGATATCTATTAGGTCTATTTGGTCTATGGCGTCAATTAGCTCAGTTGTTTCCTTGTTGAATTTCTGTGTGGTTGATCTGTCCATTGGTGAGAGTGGGGTGTTGAAGTCCCCTGCTACTATTGTATTTGAGTCTATATCTCCCTTTAAATCCTTTAGTAATTCTTTCAGGTAGCCAGGCGCCCTGTAATTAGGTGCGTATACATTTATAATAGTAATGTCTTCCTGTTGGATAGATCCTTTAATCATTATATAGTGCCCTTCTCTGTCTCTTTTAATAGTTTTTATGTTAAAGTCTATTTTGTCTGATATTAGGATGGCCACACCAGTTCTTTTTTGATTTCCATTAGCTTGGAGTATCTTTTTCCATCCTTTCACTTTCAGTCTGCGTGCATCTTTGCTGATGAGGTGTGTCTCCTGAAGGCAGCATATAGTTGGATCCTCTTGTTTTATCCAATCCGCTAGTCTGTGCCTCTTTGTCGTGGAATTAAGACCATTCACATTCAATGTGATTACTGTTAAGTACTGTCTTTTTCCCTTCATGTTTCCTGAAACGAGCTGTTTATGTATTTTGAACTTTGTTTGTGGGTTACTCTACATTCGCTTTTTTTTGCAGTGAAGTTCTTGTTTTTGTATTTCTGTGTGCAGCACGTCTTTGAGCAAGTGTTGTAGGCTTGGACGCGTGGATACAAATTCTTTCAGTTTCTGTTTGTCGTGGAAGATCTTTATTTCCCCTTCATTCATAAATGATAGCTTTGCAGGATATAGTATTCTAGGTTGGCATTGTTTGTCTTTTAAAACTTGAAATATATCATGCCATTGTCTCCTTGCCTGTAGTGTTTGCGATGAGAAGTCTGGGGTGAGTCTGATTGACTTACCCCTGAATGTGATTTGTCGCTTTTCTCTGGCACATTTTAGGATTTGTTCTTTGTGTGTCACTGAACTGAGTGTTGCCACAATGTGTCGTGGTGAATTTCTCTTCTGGTCTACTCTGTTCGGAGTCCTGGTTATCTGTTGTATTTGTGTGTTGTTATACAGCTGCCTTTGTTTAAAGTTTTCTGATATTATTTCGTTGAAGACACCATCTAATCCATTCTCTCTTTCCACCCCCTCAGGGACTCCTATTATCCGAACATTACACCGTTTGATTGAATCTTGTAGGTCTCCGACCGTGTTTTTTAATTTTTTAATTTCTTCTTCCTGCGATTGAACTGACTGTATTATTTCTGGAAGTTTGTCTTCGAATTCTGATATTCGGTCTTCTATTTCATCTGTTCGATTTCTGAGGGATTCCACGGTGTTTTTTATATGGTCAATTGAGTTTTTCAGTTCTAGTATCTCATTCTGGCTTCTCTTTAAGATCTCTAATCCTTGGGCTTGTTTTTCATTCAGCTCTTGACACTGTTTCTCATTATTTCTAAGTATTCTGATTATTAATTTTCTGAATTCTTTTTCTGGCATGTTTTCAACTTCTTCTTCTTCTGCCTCTGTTATGGTTGGTTTAGCCTGCTCCATTGGCAAATTTATATTATCTTCTATATTTTTTTGGTTTTTGGTTTTGTTTTTTGGCATTCCGTCTGGGTGATTTTTCGGGTTGATTTCCCTCTACTATAGGCTGCTGTGAGTCTCTACCAATATCCAGTGTAACCAGGCTGCTCTACACAGCCCGCAGGTAAACAGACAGGATGGCTGCTCTCTGTCCACTGCAGCTCTGGATCCTGCGCTTTTTCCCCACCAGGAGGCGCTATTCAGTAACTTGAGTAGTCGGGTCTCAGGACTTTGGGCTGCCCTCCCTCGAGTACCCTCAGCTCCACCTTTGGGCTCCGCCTCCGAAGGTTAGTGTGGAGGCAAAGATAGTTCTCCTTTAAGCCCAAATGTAAACAAACAAAATGGCTGCTTCCCGCCCACTGGAGCTCCGGGGAGGCGCCAAGAGATACTGGCTTACTCAGTCTCTCAGTTAGTGTCCCTGAATCGTGCACTCTCTCCGCCGGCGCCACTCACTCTGTTCCGTTTTCTATTTCCTCCCCCACTCAGTCGTGCATGTCTCAGTGTCCGTCCCAGGGTGTGTTGGGGAGGGGCGGCGGCAGCTGTGCCGCGGTGCTGGGCTAGCGCCCCGTCTCACCTCGGCTTCCAGCGCTGGTGCGTACACGCTCCTGCTGGTGTCCTGAGTCTCAGGCGTCCGCGTCCTCCTCGCGTATCCACCCTAACACCCCAGTTTGAGGAAGGGCTTAAAAACTACAAATTTTCATCCCTCTTTGAACCTTCCCTTAGTGGAGCTTCGCTGTGCTCCCTCCCTCTCTATTCCACCATCTTCCCCTGACTTTGCTCTTATTTAGACAAGGTCCTAGTCAAAATGGAAGTTCTCTCCTCCCTTCAGAGAAAGGTACCTCCATCTTTCTTTGATGGCCCCATTCTTTCTACTGGGATCTCACTCGCAGAGACCTTTCATTTAGGTGTGGTTTTTTTTGTTTGTTTTTTTTGTTTTTTTACCCAGAGTGTCTTAGATTTCCATGCCTGAAATACGCTCATGGGCTCTTCAGCCATATCCCAATGCCTTAAGGGCTGATTCTGAGGCCAGAGTGCTGTTTAGGACATCTGCCATTCTATGGGTCTTCTGTGTATTCGCTTCCCATGTTGGATCGTTCTCTCCCTTTTTAATTCTATCAGTTAGTATTAGCAGACACTAGTCTTGTTTGTGTGATCCCTTTGACGCTTAGACCTATAAGTGTGATCAATTGTGAATTGAAATTGATCACTTTGACTAGTGAGATGGCATTGGTACATGCAATCTTGATGGGATTGTATTGGAATCCCCTGGCACATTTCATTGTTCTTGAGTTTCTTGAGCTCTTTATAAATTCTGGATATTAACCTTTATCATTTGCATAGTTTGCAAATATTTTCTCCCATTCTAGTCAGTTACATCTTCACTTTGCTGAGTATTTCCTGTGCAGTGCAGAAGCTTTCCAGCTTTATATCATTTGTCAATTTTGGCTTGATTAACTATGCATCTGGGGTCTTTTCCAAGAAGTCTTTGCCTATGGCAATGTCTTGCAGAGTTTCTCCAATGTTCTCCTCTAGTAATTTGATGGTATCTGGTCATAGGTTTATCTTTGATACAGTTTGAGTAGATTTTTGTGTAAGGTAAAGGTAGGGGTTTAATTTCATAATTCTGCATGTGGAGATCCAAATTTCTCAGCATGATTTGTTGAAGAGACTGTTCTTGCTTGAAGAATTGAGTTAGCTCATTTGTCAAAGGTAAGTTTGCTGTAGATGCAATGATTGTTTTCTGGAGTTTCTGTTCTGGTCCATTGGTCTACATTCTGTTTTTGTGCCAAGACCAGGCTGTTTTGATTATAATTACCTTGTAGCATGTCTTTAAATTTGGTTTTCTGATGCCTCTGGATTTGTTTTTTCGTATGAGATTGCCCTAGATATCTCTTGTGTCTTCATATGAATTTCAGCATGTTTTCTAGATGTGAAAAAAAAATGTCGTTGGTATTTTGATTGGGATTGCATTGAAGCTGTAAATTGTTTTTGGTAGTATGGACATTTTGATGATGTTGATTCTTCCCATCCATGAACATAGATTTTTCCATTTTTAATGTCTTCTATTTTTCTTTAATATTCTATAATTTTCATTGTAGAGATCTTTGACATACCTGCTTTAATTTATTCCTAGTTATTTAATTCTTTTTGGAGCTATTGTGAATGGGATTTATCTTAAAGTTCTTTCTCAGCCATGGCATTGTTTGTGTATACATAGGCTATTGGTTTTTGTGTATTAATTTTATATCCTGCTCCTTTACCAAAGTCTATGAATTCCAATAGTCTTTCTCTCTTTTTAAAAAGATTTATTTATTTGAAAGTCAGAGTTACACACAGAGAGAAGGAGAGGCAGAGAGAGAGAAAGAGAGAGAGAGAGAGGTCTTCCATTCACTGGTTCACTCCCCAACTGGTCGCTGGAGCTGCACTGATCCGAAGCCAGGAGCCAGGAGCCTTTGCCAGCTCTCCCATGTGGGTGCAGGAGTCCAAGGACTTGGGCTCTCTTCCACTGAATTCTCAGGCCATAGTAGAGAGCTGTATCAGAGGTGGGGCAGCTGGGTCTTGAACCAGTGCCCATATGGGATGCCAGAACTGCAGGTGGCAGCCTTACCCGCCATGCCACAGCACAGCCCCCCCCCCCCCAATAGTCTCTTAGTGGCATCTTTTTGGATCCCTATATATAGAATCATGTCATCTACAAATAGGGATAGTTTGACTTCCTCCTTCCTAATTTGTATCCGTTTGGTTTCTTTTTCTTGCCTAATGGGTCTGGCTAAAACTTCCAGGACTATTTGAATAGCAATGGTGAGACCAGACATCCTTGTGTGGTTCCAGATCTTAGGGAGGAAGCTTCCAACTTTTCTCTATTCAATAGGATGCTGGCCATGGTTTGTCATAAATTGCTTTGATTATTTTGAAGAATATTCCTTCTATACCAAATTTACTTAGAGTTTTCATCATGAAAGGATGTTGTATTTTATTAAATGATTTCTTTGCATCTGTTGAGAGAATCATATGGTTTTTGTATTTCAGTTTGTTAATGTGCTGTATTACACTGATTTGTGAATGTTAAACCAACCCTGCATACCAGGAATAAATGTAAATTTATCAGGGTGAATGATCTTTCTGATGTGTTTTTGGATTTGATTGTAGTGTTTTGTTGAGGATTTTTGCATCTATGTTTATCAGGCATATTGGTCTACAGTTCTCTTTCTCTATTGTATCTTTTTCTGTTTAAGAATTAAGCTGATACTGGCTTCATAGAAGGAGTTTGGGAGGATTCCCTCCCTTTCAATTGTTTTGAATAGCTTGAGAAGAATTGGGATTAGTTCTTCTTTACATATCTGGTAGAATGCAGCAGTAAAGTCATCTGGTTCTTTGCTTTTCTTTGTTGGGAGAGTCTTTATTATGATTGAGTCTCTGCCTTGGTTATTAGTCTGTTTAGGTTTTCTGTATCTTCGTTACTCAGTTTTCACAGATTGTATGTGTCCAGTAATCTATCCATTTCTTCCTCTTTTTTTTGATGAGTTGGGCCAATGATATATAAATTTTGTTTGGTTTATCAAACAAAAAAGCTCTTCGTTTTACTGATTTTTGCAATTTTTGTTTCTATCTTGTTAATTTCCTCTCTAATTTTAATTATTTCTTTCCTTCTACCAGTTTTGGGTTGGGTTTGTTGTTTTTCTAGGTCCTTGAAATGCATTGATAGCTCATTTATTTGGTGCCTTTCCAGTTTTTTGATGTAGGCACCAGTTGCTATAAACTTCCCTCTTAACATAGCTTTTTTTTGTAATTTCTCTTCTGATTTCTTCCATGACCCATTGTTTATTCAGGATCATGTTGTTTAATCTCAATATGTTTGCATATAGTGTGGAATGTCTTGAGTTGTTGATTTCCAGCTTCATTCCATTGTGTTCAGAGAAGATGCATTGTATGATTTTGATTGTTTTGAATTTTCTGAGACTTGCTTTATGGCCTAAAATATAGTCTACCATAGAGAAAGTTCTGTGTACTGATGAGTAGAATGTATATTTTGCAACTGTGGGGTACACTCTGTAGATGTGAGTTAGGTCCATTTGGTCCAAAGTGTCGATTAGCTCTGTTTTTTCTTTGCTGATTTTCTGTCTAGTTGACTGTCCACTGATGAAAGTGGGGTGTTGAATCCCCCTGTTCTTATTGAATTGGAATCTATGTCTCCCTTTAGATTCATTAACATTTCTTTTAAATAGCCAGGTGCTCAAGCATTGGATGAATATCCACTTATTATAGTCACATATTCCTGTTGAATTGATCCCTTAATCATTACATAGTGCTCTTCTTTGTCTCTTTTAACAATTTTTCTGTTAAAGCCTATTTTGTTTGATATTAGGATGGCTTCACCTGCTCTTTTTTACTTTCCATTAGCATGGAATACCTTTTTCCATCCTTTCACACGTTCAGTCTGTGTGTATCTTTGTTGATGAGGTGTGTTTGTTGTAGGGTCTTCTTTTTTAATCCATTCAGACCATCTATATCTTTTAACTAGAGAGTTTAGGGTTACTATTGACAAGTAATGACTTAATCCTGCTATTTTTCCATAAATATTCCTAGTGTGTACTTTGAATTTCCTTTGTACTTTTACTGGGAGATTTTCTGCCTTTACATTCTTTCATAATGATAACTATCTTTCTGTGTTTCTGTGTGTAGCACATCCTTAAGAAACTTTTGTAAGGCTGGACCAGTGGTGACAGGTTCTTTCAATTTCTGTTGGAAGGTCTTTATTTTACTTTCATTCATAAATGAGAGCTTAGCATGGACAGTATTCTGGGTTTGCAGTTTTTTTTCTCCTAAGACTTGGACTTGTCCTTCTATTCTCTCCTGGCCAGTAGAGTTTCTGATGAGTAGTCAGCTGTAAGTCTAATTGGAGATCCTCTGAAAGTAATCTGGCATTTCTTTCGTGAACATTTTAGATTCTTTTCTTTATGTTTTATTGTTGAAAGTTTGACTACCGTGTGTTGTAGTGAAGATCTTTTTCTGGTCATGTCTATTAGGAGTTCTATGTGCTTTCTGTACTTGGATGTCTCTTTATTTCATCAAATTGGCAATTTTTTTTCTGTAATTATTTCACTAATTAGGCCTTCTAGTCCACTTTCTCTTCCACACCTTCAGGAACTCCTAAGACCTATATGTTAGGTCATTTGTTAGATTTGATAGTGTCTCATAAATCTCCAACACTGTTTTTAAATTTTTGAAATTTCTTTTTTTTCTTGTTGTTGTTGTGACTGAAAGATTTCCAAAGATTTGTCTTCTGGTTTGCATATTCTTTTTTCTGCTTCACCAAGTCTGTTGTTAAGGGTTTCCACTGCATTTTAAAATTTGCATTGCATTCTTCATTTCTAATATTTCATTTTGATTTCTCTTTAAAATCTCAATTTGATTGGAAATTTTAAAATCTCATTTTGATTGGAAAAAGTTTCATTTTTGTCATGAATTAATTTCTTTAGTTCATGGATTTGCTTCTCTTTGCTTTTGAATCCTGTGATTAACTTTTTAAATTCTGTTTCTGACATTTCATCAATCTCTTCACCTTCACATTCTAATATTGAAATGTGGTTGTGTTCCTTTGGGGGCTGGGGAGTCATGATATCTTCCTTATTCTTGTTTCTTTAATGTCTGCATTTATTTTTAGGCACTTGTGGAGATACTTATTGTTTTTTTTCTCTGATGTAGTTTATCTTTGAACTATGCCTCCGTGGTTTAGTGTCTTCACTTTCAGTGATTACCAAGAGGTATGTGTTAGATGTGTCCTGGGAGCTCTGGTCAGTGCTCTCAGGCAAAACAAGTATACAGGGAACCACCCAAGTGGAACATGATTGATCTCTACTTGTTAACAGAAGGATGAGGGGAATTTTCACTTCTTCTCCTCCAAGGTGATCAATGCCTGAGTATTAGCCCCCAGTGGGTGCAACACTAATCCACTGCACTTTATGAACCACACAAATGATCTGTGCAGTCCTCACTCTGAGCACGGATCCCACGATAATGACCTGCCCCAGGCAACCAGGGAGCCCAGAGCTTATTTTGTCTGTATATACTTCATTATTTTAATTTATAAGTCTATTCCTTGTTTAGAATGCACAAATAGTAGACTTTAGTTTCCAAGTTTTAAAATTACATAATGTATTTCATAGTATTTTTCTTAAGTGGAATATGATATCAACATGATTTGATTTCTTTACCTAAATATAGACTGTTAGTAATAATTGCTATTTTATATTACTAATGAAAAATCATCTTAGGCTAATATAACTTTCTAAAAATAATATTAATAAAAGATTATAGTTCTTTGGTGGAGAGATATATAATTATACATTCTAGTCAAGAATTACAGCAGCAATTTTCAAATTATGTTCCAGGAAAAACTAGATTTTGAACCTGCTAATGTGTATTCAGTATTTACTAAAGCCAGGGTTCTGGTTGATTTCTCATGTAGTTTCATTGCTTTGTGCCTTTAATCTCAGTAATTTTAAAATGCACATGTTACATTAAGGGAAAAACTGATCCTTTAAAAGGTAACAAACCATCACTTTTATTTATTTATTTATTTGAAATTTTAATTAGTTTTTAACAGATTCAAAGTGGTTTGTAGGTTCAATTCTAAGAACAGAATTTTATTCCCTTCCCCCCTCCCCATCTTCCTCACACTTTCCTTTCTTCTCCCTTTAATTTTTTAGTTTTTGAAATAATATATTTTAAACTTACATTACCATAAAAAGTCTTAAAACGTAACTGAATAAGAAGTTTAGCAAGTTAAAAGCAAAATACCTTAATTTAGTGGGAGTATAGACAATATCTATAAATAATAGTTGAATGAAAAAATAACCATTTCACCTATATTCTGTAAACTTTAAAGCAATCACAGGATCATTAGAACTATAGTAGTATAACATTTTAACCATTATACCATCATCTTTTAAATTTAACTACTTTTAAAATAAGCATTCCATTTGTGACAATTGAAGATAAGTTTAGTTATCTTCTATCTATGGGTATAAGTTTCTGTTTTAAAGTAATTATGTACCATTTATTGAATAGACTGTCCTTGCTCCAGGAATTGGTTTTAGATCCTTGATCAAATATAAGTTGGCTGTAGATGTTTGGATTGATTTCTGGTGTTTCTATTCTGTTCCATTGGTCTATCCATCTGTTTCTGTACCAGTACCATGCTGTTTTGATAAACAACTGCCCTGTGGTATGTCCTGAAATCTGGTATTGTGATGCCTCCAGCTTTGTTTTTGTTGTACAAGATGGCTTTTGCTATTCGAGGTCTCCTGTGTCTCCATATGAATTTCAGCATCATTTTTTCCAGATCTGAGAAGAATGTCTTTGGTATCTTGATTGGTATTGCATTGAATCTGTAAATTGCTTTAGGGAGAATGTACATTTTGATGATACTGATTCTTCCAATCCATGAGCATGGAAGATTTTTCCATTTTTTGGTATCCTCTTGTATTTCTTTAAGATTTTGTAGTTCTCATTGTAGAGATCTTTAATGTTCTTGGTTAAATTTATTCCAAGGTATTTGATTGTTTTTGTAGCTATTGTGAATGGGATTGATCTTAGCAATCTTAGCAGTTCTTTCTTAGCTGTGGCATTGCCTGTGTATACAAAGGCTGTTGATTTATGTGCATTGATTTTATACCCTGCTACTTTGCCAAACTCTTCTATGAGTTCCAATTGTCTCTTAGTAGAGTTCTTTGGATTCCCTAAGTGTGTTTCTGTGTGGGTGCAAGCTGTTGAAATCTCTACTTAATATATACTAAATTGATCTTCTGTATATAAAGAGAATTGAAAATGAATCTTGATGTGAATGGAATGGGAGAGGGAGCAGGAGATGGGAGGGTTGTGGGTGGAAGTTATGAGGATGGGAAAAGGCACTGTAATCCAAAAGCTGTACTTTGAAAATTTATATTTATTTAATAAAAGTTAAAAAAAACTAGACCAGAACCTGAGAGAGATTCTCTGGTGGTTCCTCTGTGAGGGATACTTTTCTCTATTCCCTTCTTGCTGAGTTGTTCTTTGAGATTGTCTTCAGATGAGGTGTCTTTATAGATTTTTATGATCCCCTTTGTTCTTCTGTGTTCCCATGGAACTCTATGCATGTAGATTTTATTATAGTTGTTTGCTTCTCAAACTTTGTTATCTTTCATTGAGTTTCTATTATATGTAAATTCCTACAGCTTCTTACAATTTTTTTTAATCCTCTAAGAAGTCTGTCAGTCCAGTTACTTGTTTTATTATGGTTGCCTGTTTATCTGCCACCTGGGAATCACGATACAGGCTTGATTAACTTTCTACAAAAAAGGGTATGGTCTAAAAATTTCTAGCTTGCCTGTATCTCTACGATGTTGTTTCTATTATGATTATAATCTCTCACTAGAAATGGATTGTGAAATAGTTAATTAATGTTTGCAGATTGCCTACAGAATTTTTAATGAGAAGTAGATACTTGTGGTTAGTGTTAATGAATAGATGGCTTATGCATCTTTATTTTTTCTTTGTATTTTTTTCATTAACAATACCTTAAAAAAGTACTCTCAAGAATAAATTGCAATCTGGTGAAATATTTTGGTTGCTTAACTAAACTTAGCTTTTAAAAACAAGCATCCCTATGGCAACTGTAGAAAGCAAGAACCTATTCACATAAATGATTGTAATAGAAAGGTGAACAACAGCAGGGTATAGTTTGCATAATTTAAAAAAATTTTTAATATGATAGCAACTTTTTATTTTTACAGTTTCCTTGTGAAGAAGGCAAGGCTGGTACTCTTATGCTCTAGAGAAGCTAAGATGTGAGATATTAAAGACTCATACATTTCTTAAATAAAATGCATTGAACCCCTATTTTTCAGTACAACAATCGAAGAGGCAGAGGTGAATAAATTACCCTCCTTGACTACACAATAAGGGGAGATAGATTTGTAAGCAAATATATGAGCTAATAACATAGCTATGGTGGTAACATAGAGATGGCACAGATAGCTCTGGCATGGTTTTTGCTGAGGTACCACAGAAGAGGTGAGTTTTAAGGCATTTTTGAGAATGAGTGAAGACGTTTGCCAGAAAAATGAGAGTAGGTTGAGGAGAAAAGCCTTGCATGTAGATAGAGACCCAGAGTTATGAAGCACCTGGAACTTGAAAGTAAATGTGAGTTTCAATTGCAACTAGAACATTATTGTCCAATATAAATATAAATATAATAACCATATTTAAAAAGTAAAAAGAAACAGAAAATTAATATATATTTAACTCAATAAATCTGAGTGTTCAGGTTGTTTTTTTAATACTTAAGTATTAGATTATGTATATATTTACTTACTACCAAAAAATCCCAATTTGGACCAAACACATTTCAGGTACTCAATATCTAGCAACTTAAGAGTGAATGTTGGTGTGCGTGTGTGCATGTGAATACGTACACATGAGGAAGAGAGAGGTAGAGAATGAGAACAACGATGCAAATGTGTGCTCTATAGGAGAAGAGGAGTGCTAAGGCAAAAGTAGTTGTTGGAACAATGATTTGAAAGCCCTGGGTTGACAGCTGAATTTGGAATTTATCCTTAAAGTTTGTAGTTTACAACTGTACTTCTCAAAAGTTTTTGTGGTGAATCAGCTTTTAAAATTTCCTTACTATAAGGAGCCAGCATTGTGGCATAGGAGGTAAAGCCCCTACTTTGATGCTGGAATCCCATATGTGCAGAGGCAAGGAGGCGAATAAGATCGTGGTACATTTGATAAATTGGAAAAGATCATCATGACAAACAAGAGCTCAAGACTGAGACCAAGGCTAGAGAAAGAAGATGAGAGAAAGAAAGCAAGTAGTTTGAGGGCTACTCTAAAGAATTTGAACTTGGGTCTGGTGTTGTGGCGTAATGGGTAATGCCACTGCCTGTGACACCAGCATCCCATATGGGTGCCAGTTCAAGTCCTGGCTACTCCACTTCTTATCCAGCTCCCTGCTAAAGTGCCTTGGAAGCAGCAGAAGATGCTCCTCATGTGTGAGACCCAGAAGAATATCTTGGCTCCTGACTTCAGCATGGCCCCTTCCTGGCTGTAGTGGCCATCTGGGGAGTGAACCAGTGGATGAAAGAAATCTCTCTCTCTCTCTCTTTCTCTCTCTGATATCTACGTCTCTCATTATTACTCTCTTTCAAATAAATCTCTAAAATGTTTTTTCATTAGTTGGGTACTAATATTTATATAAAATATGGCTAACAATGAATTTGAAAAATGAAATAAAAAGGCTTACAAAAAAGGTTCCATTTTTAAGTCATTATATTTGACAAATGTTGTCTTAGTTCATTTTATGTTGCTATAGCAGAGTGTTACAGGCTGGGTCATTTACAATGAACAGAAATTTATTTGCTGAAAGTTCTGATGCTGGGAAGTCCATGATCAAAGGGCCTCATCTCGTGATGACCTTTCTGCTGCATAATATCATGACAGAAACATCTAAAACACCTCTTAAAGGTTCCTCTTCCAAATACCATCACAATGGCAATTAAACTACAAAATGAGTTTTACAATAGATAAACATTTAAAACTGTATTTGATGTACAGTTTGTAAAAACATCTAATCTAGAGCTAAACAATGGAACATTTTAATGTTAGGCACATTCTACCTGTGTTACCTAATATGACATTCACTAGCCACCTGTGGCTTTTGAGCACTTAATCTGTGACTGATAAACTGAGTCCTTAGTTTAGTTTAATTAATTTAAGTAGGCACACAAGACTATTGGGTACTAGATTGAATAACAATGGATACATTTATTCTGAATATCTATACTACCCCTTGTGGACTAATGAAACAGTTTGTGGATTGGCATTGGTCCATGAACTATAGTTTAAATAGCACTGTTTAGAACTTGGGACTATAGAACTAGAAAACCTTTGTGAGTCTTTGGCAAGTTACTTAATCTGCAGGTGCTCCAGGTTGCTCATTTGTAAAATAAATGTAATAAGAAACTACTTCATAGAGCTGTTATGAAGATTAACTGCATTAATGAATGCAGTGTACTTAGAACACTGTCTCACACATACCAAGCAGTAGAAGTGTTTCCTGTTATTGGTGATGAATATCACATAGTTAAATAGCAACAAAATTCTTTCTGTAGTAATTTAGACTTCTTCCTTCTACAACTGTTTCACAGTCCCTGATATATAGTTGAAACATAATAAAATTTTTTTGAAGATTTATTTACTTGAAAGACAGTGTTACAGAGAGAGGGAGAGATCTTCAATCCACTGGTTTACTCCCCAAATGGCCACAACAGCCTGGGCTAGGCTAGGCTGTAGCCAAGAGCCGGGAGCTGCTTCTGGGTCTCCTATGTGGGTGCAGTGTCCCAAGTACTTGAGCCATCTTCTGTTGCTTTTCTGGTGTATTATCAGGGATTTATATTGGAAGAGTACCAGTGGGACACAGACTCACATTCCTATGGGATACTGGTGTCACAAGCAGTAGCTTGACCCACTGTGCCATGACATCGGTTCCTCAATATCTTTTGAACATAGGTGTAAATTTCTCTTGGAGCAGGGATGGATGCTTGGGGTTGAGACGCTGCATTCCATAATGGAGTACCTGTGTTCAAGTCCTGGCTCAACTCGTAATTCCAGCTTCTTAATAATTTGCACTGTGATAAGCAAAAGTGATGGCTCAAATAGTTGGGTCCTTGACACCTAAAGGCAACCTAGGTTAAGTTTGAGACTTCCAGCTTCAAAATAACACCAGTCTGAGGTGTTAGGGACATTTGTGGAGTGAACCAGTGGGTGGGATTGTACCCTCCCCCTCACTCCATCTCCCTTAAGTAAATAAATAACATTTTTTGGAAAGAACCACATTGCTTTGGTAGAATAAAAAAAAAAAAAACACCTGCTCTTGGAGCACAGGTAAAACAAAAATTATTTTATTGAAAAGGGTAATAAGGAAACAATGGAGAAAAGATGACATCGAAGTAGGCCTCATGAGTTTGACAGGCAGAGAGAAGAGCACATGGAGCAGAGGAGCACTGGCACCAATTTGGATTATACTCTGTTTAGAAGGAGATGTACAATTTGGGTCATGCTCAATCTGACTTGCCCCAAATGGTAGAGTTAGAAACGTGCCAGGGGATTCCAATTCAATCCCATCAAGGTGGTATGTGCCAATGCCATCTCACTAGTCCAAGTGATCAATTTCAGTTTGTAATTGATCATAATGATAGGTCTAAGAGTCAAAGGGATCACACAAACAAGACTAGTGTTTGCTAATACTAACTGACAGAATCAAAAAGGGAGAGAACGATCCAACATGGGAAGCAGGATACACAGCAGACTCGTAGAATGGCAGATGTCCTAAATAGCACTCTGGCCTCAGAATCAGCCCTTAAGGCACTCGATCTGGCTGAAGAGCCCATGAGCGTATTTCATGCATGAAAAGCCAAGACACTCTGGCAAAACAAAAAACGAAAACAAAAACAAAAAAACAAAAAAAACCCAAAACAACCTAGATGAAAGATCTCTGTGAGTGAGATCCCAGTGGAAAGAACAGGTCATCAAAGAAGGAGGTACCTTTCTCTGAAGGGAGGAGAGAATTTCCACTTTGACTATGACCCTATCTAAATAAGATCGGAATCCACATTGAACGTGAATGGCCTGAACTGTCCAGTTAAAAGACACCGTTTGGCTGATTGGGTTAAAAAACAAAACCCATCTATTTGCTGCTTACAAGAAACACATCTTTCCAACAAAGATCCATACAGACTGAAAGTGAAAGGCTGGAAAAAGATATACCATGCCAACAGAAATGAAAAAAGAGCAGGCGTAGCCATCTTAATATCAGACACCATAAACTTTACCACAAAAACCATTAAGAGAGACAAAGAGGGACACTACATAATGATTAAGGGATCAATTCAACAGGAAGATATAACAATTATCAATGTATATGCACCTAACTACAGGGCACCGGTTTATCTAAAAGATTTGTTAATGGACTTAAAGGGAGACTTAGACCCCAATACAATAGTACTGGGGGACTTCAATACTCCACTCTCAGAAATAGACAGATCAACAGGACAGAAGATCAACAAGGATACAGTAGATTTAAACGACACTATAGCCCAAATGGATCTAACAGATATATACAGAACTTTCAATCCTACAGCTAAAGATTATACATTCTTCTCAGCAGTACATGGAACCTTCTCTAGGATTGACCACATACTAGGCCATAAAGCAAGTCTCAGCAAATTCAAAAGAATTAGAATCATACCATGCAGCTTCTCAGACCATAAAGGAATGAAGTTGGAAATTAGCAACTCAGGAATCCCTAGAGCATACGCAAACACATGGAGATTGAACAACATGCTCCTGAATGAACAATGGGTCATAGAAGAAATCAAAAGAGAAATCAAAAACTTTCTGGAAGTAAATGAGGATAACAGCACAACATACCAAAACTTATGGGACACAGCAAAAGCAGTGTTAAGAGGAAAGTTTATATCAATAGGTGCCTACATCAAGAAATTGGAAAGGCACCAAATAGATGAGCTTTCTATTCACCTCAAGGATCTAGAAAACCTACAGCAAACCAGACCCAAATCTAGTAGGAGAAGAGAAATAATTAAAATCAGAGAAGAAATCAACGGGATTGAATCAAGAAAAACATTACAAAAAATCAGCCAAACGAGGAGCTGGTTTTTTGAAAAAATAAACAAAACTGACATCCCATTGGCCCAACTAACTAAAAAAAGAAGAGAAAAGACCCAAATCAATAAAATCAGAGATGAAAAAGGAAATGTAACAACAGACACCACAGAAATAAAAAGAATCATCAGAAATTACTACAAGGACTTGTATGCCAGCAAACAGGGAAACCTACCAGAAATGGATAGATTCCTGGACACATGCAACCTACCTAAATTGAACCAGGAAGACATCGAAAACCTAAACAGACCCATAACTGAGACTGAAATTGAAACAGTAATAAAGGCCCTCCCAACAAAGAAAAGCCCAGGACCAGATGGATTCACTGCTGAATTCTACCAGACATTTAAAGAAGAACTAACTCCAATTCTTCTCAAACTATTCAGAACAATTGAAGAAGAGGGAATCCTCCCAAATTCTTTCTATGAAGCCAGCATCACCTTAATTCCTAAGCCGGGAAAAGATGCAGCACTGAAAGAGAATTACAGACCAATATCCCTGATGAACCTAGATGCAAAAATCCTCAATAAAATTCTCGCCAATAGAATGCAACAACACATCAGAAAGATCATCCACCCAGACCAAGTGGGATTTATCCCTGGTATGCAGGGATGGTTTAATGTGCGCAAGACAATCAATGTGATACACCACATTAACAGACTGCAGAAGAAAAACCATATGATTCTCTCAATAGATGCCGAGAAAGCATTTGATAAAATACAACACCCTTTCATGATGAAAACTCTAAGCAAACTGGATTTGGAAGGAACATTCCTCAATACAATCAAAGCAATCTATGAAAAACCCACAGCCAACATCCTATTGAATGGGGAAAAGTTGGAAGCATTTCCACTGAGATCTGGGACCAGACAGGGATGTCCACTCTCACCACTGCTATTCAATATAGTTCTGGAAGTTCTAGCCAGAGCTATTAGGCAAGAAAAAGAAATTAAAGGGATAGAAATTGGGAAGGAAGAACTCAAACTATCCCTCTTTGCAGATGACATGATTCTTTATTTAGGGGACCCAAAGAACTCTACCAAGAGACTATTGGAACTCATAGAAGAGTTTGGCAAAGTAGCAGGGTATAAAATCAATGCACAAAAATCAACAGCCTTTGTATACACAGACAATGCCATGGCTGAGGAAGAAATTCTAAGATCAATCCCATTCACAATAGCTACAAAAACAATCAAATACCTTGGAATAAACTTAACCAAGGATGTTAAAGATCTCTACGATGAAAATTACAAAACCTTAAAGAAAGAAATAGAAGAGGATACCAAGAAATGGAAAAATCTGCCATGCTCATGGATTGGAAGAATCAATATCATCAAAATGTCCATTCTCCCAAAAGCAATTTATAGATTCAATGCAATACCAATCAAGATACCGAAGACCTTCTTCTCAGATCTGGAAAAATTGGTGCTGAAATTTATATGGAGGCACAAGAGACCTCGAATAGCTAAAGCAATCTTGTACAACAAAAACAAAGCCGGAGGCATCACAATACCAGATTTCAGGACATACTACAGGGCAGTTGTAATCAAAACAGCATGGTACTGGTACAGAAACAGAAGGATAGACCAATGGAACAGAATTGAAACACCAGAAATCAACCCAAACATCTACAGCCAACTTATATTTGATCAAGGATCTAAAACTAATTCCTGGAGCAAGGACAGTCTATTCAATAAATGGTGCTGGGAAAATTGGATTTCCACGTGCAGAATCATGAAGCAAGACCCCTACCTCACACCTTACACAAAAATCCACTCAACATGGATTAAAGACCTAAATCTACGACCTGACACCATCAAGTTACTAGAGAACATTGGAGAAACCCTTCAAGATATTGGCACAGGCAAAGAGTTTCTGGAAAAGACCCGGGAGGCACAGGCAGTCAAAGCCAAAATTAACTATTGGGATTGCATCAAATTGAGAAGTTTCTGTACTGCAAAAGAAACAGTCAGGAGAGTGAAGAGACAACCGTCAGAATGGGAAAAAATATTTGCAAACTATGCAACAGATAAAGGGTTAATAACCAGAATCTACAAAGAGATCAAGAAACTCCACAAAAACAAAACCAACAACCCAATTAAGAGATGGGCCAAGGACCTCAATAGACATTTTTCAAAAGAGGAAATCCAAATGGCCAACAGGCACATGAAAAAATGTTCAAGGTCATTAGCAATCAGAGAAATGCAAATCAAAACCACAATGAGGTTCCACCTCACCCCGGTTAGAATGGCTCACATACAGAAATCTACCAACAACAGATGCTGGCGAGGATGTGGGGAAAAAGGGACACTAACCCACTGTTGGTGGGAATGCAAACTGGTTAAGCCACTATGGAAATCAGTCTGGAGATTCCTCAGAAACCTGAAGATAACCCTACCGTTCGACCCAGCCATCCCACTCCTTGGAATTTACCCAAAGGAATTTAAATTGGCAAACAAAAAAGCAGTCTGCAGCCTAATGTTTATTGCAGCACAATTCACAATAGCTAAGACCTGGAACCAACCTAAATGCCCATCAACGGTAGACTGGATAAAGAAATTATGGGATATGTACTCTTTAGAATACTATACTGCAGTAAGAAACAACGAAATCCAGTCATTTGCAACAAAATGGAGGAATCTGGAACACATCATGCTGAGTGAAATAAGCCAGTCCCAAAGGGACAAATACCATATGTTCTCCCTGATCGGTGACAACTGACTGAACACCAAAATGGAAACTTGTTGAAGTGAAAGGGACACTATGGGAAACGGTGACTTGATCAGCATAGCCCTGACTGTTAATGAACAACTTAATACATTATCCCTCTTAGTAGTTTTTTTGTCTGTTCTACTTAATATGACTGATTCAATTCTGTAATTAATACACAGTTATTCTTAAGTGTTGAAATTTAACTGAAATGTGATCCCTGTTAAACATAAGAGTAGGAATAAGAGAGGGAAGAGATATATAATTTGGGACATGCTCAAGCTGACTTGCCCCAAATGGTAGAGTTAGAAACATACCAGGGGACTCCAATTTAATCCCATCAAGGTGGCATGTACCAATGCCATCTCACTAGTCCAAGTGATCAATTTCAGTTCGCAATTGATCATAATGAAAGGACTAAGAGTCAAAGGGAGCACATAAGCAAGTCTAGTACCTGCTAACACTAACCGATAGAATAAATAAAGGGGAGAGTGATCCAACATGGGAAGTGAGATACTCAGCAGACTCATAGAATGGCAGATGCCCTAAATAGCACTCTGGCCTCAGAATCAGCCCTAAAGGCATTCAGATCTGGCTGAAAAGCCCATGAGAGTATTTCAGGCATGGAAAGCCAAGACACTCTGGCAAAAGATCTCTGTGAGTGAGATCTCAGTGGAAAGAACAGGTCTTCAAAGAAGGAGGTACCTTTCTCTGAAGGGAGGAGAGAACCTCCACTTTGACTATGACCTTGTCTAAACAAGATAAGAGTCGGAGAACTCAAGGGGCTTCCATAGCCTTGGAAACTCATGACTGGAGCATAGGGAGATTACTGATGCCATAGACAGGAGTGTCAATTGGTAAAGTCAACAACAGGAGTCGCTGTGCACTTCCTCCTCATGTAGGATCTCTGTCCTTAATGTGCTGTGCATTGAGATTTAATGCTATAATGAGTACTCAAATAATATATTTCACTTTGTGTTTCTATGGGGGTGCAAACTGTTGAAATCTTTACTTAATGCATACTAAACTGATCCTCTGTAAAAAAAAAAAAAAAAAAAAAAAAAAAGAAAAGAAAAGAAAAGAAACTATCAACTCCCAACTTGACTCTCACTGGGATTAAACATGACAATAGGTCTGATCTGATTTCATCATCATTAAAAAAAATCATCTATTATTTTTCACTTTATGTTTCTGTGTGGGAGCAAACTGTTGAAATCCTTACTTAATGTATACTAAGCTGATCTTCTGTATATTAAGATAATCGAAAATGAATCTTGATGTGAATGGAAGGGGAGAGGGAGTGGGAAAGGGGAGGGATGTGGGTGGGACGGTATGGGGGGGAAGCCATAGTAATCCATTATTCGTACTTTGGAAACGTATATTCATTAAATAAAAGTTAAAAAAAAAAAAAAAAAAAAAGAAAAGATCGGAATCGACGAACTCAAAAGGCTTCCATAGCCTTGGCAACTCATGACAAGAGCCTAGGGTGATTACTGATGCCATAAACAAGAGTGTCAATTTGTTAAGTCAACAACAGGAGTCGCTGTGCACTTCCTCCTCATGTAGGATCTCTGTTCCTACTGTGTTGTCCAATGTGAATTCATGTACTGAAACAGTACTTTACACTTTGTGTTTCTGTGCGGGTGCAAACTGTTGAAATCTTTACTTAGTATATACTGAATTGGTCTTCTGTATTTAAAGAGAATTGAAAATGAATCTTGATGTGAGTGGAATGGGAGAGGGAGTGGGAGATGGGAGGGTTGTGAGTGGGAGGGAAGTTATGGGGGTGGGGGAAGCCATTGTAGTTCATAAGCTGTACTTTGAAAATTTATATTTTTTAAATCAAAGTGAAAAAAAGGAGATGCAGCAGAGAATACTTAATCCTATTGCTGATGCCACTACTTCTTTTCCCTGTTCCTAGTTATCATTTTACTGTTTGGAATATTTTAAGCAGGAATTGTTGCTAGGTAACATGATTCTATGGTTTTAGTAAATGCTTCTTTTTTTTTTTTTTTTTTTTTTTTTTTTTTTTTTTTTTTTTTGACAGGCAGAGTGGACAGTGAGAGACAGAGACAGAGAGAAAGGTCTTCCTTTTGCCGTTGGTTCACCCTCCAATGGCCGCCGCGGCTGGCGCGCTGCGGCCGGCGCACCGCGCTGATCCGATGGCAGGAGCCAGGAGCCAGGTGCTTTTCCTGGTCTCCCATGGGGTGCAGGGCCCAAGCACCTGGGCCATCCTCCACTGCACTCCCTGGCCACAGCAGAGGGCTGGCCTGGAAGAGGGGCAACCGGGACAGAATCCGGCGCCCTGACCGGGACTAGAACCCGGTGTGCCGGCGCCGCTAGGCGGAGGATTAGCCTAGTGAGCCGCGGCGCCGGCCATAAATGCTTCTTTATTAATAAGGCCAATCAGTGCTGTTTATTTGTCATTCATGGGATTTACAGTACCTGAATTTGATTGTGGAGGTTTGGCACCAGTTGGGAAGGAAAGAGAAGTGTTCCTTGAAAAGCAGTCCCTGGGTTATGACTAGAGACTATGAGATTCTTTTTTCCTAAAACATGTTTTCTTACTTTCATAGATTATTTTAGGAAGAAAATCAACTGTTAAAAAAAATGAAGTTCTTTATCTTCACAATTGTTGGCGTTGTTCACCTGGTGTCCCTGGGCTTTGGGAGAGCTATACACAAGAATAACATCCCTCAGAGGAATTTTCAAGAAATAAAAGAAGAAGTAGCCAGCTACAAAGATGTTGCTAAAAAAATCATCAATCTTGCTGTTTACGGTCAATCCCAGAACAGATCCTATGAGCGACTGGCACTTCTGGTAGATACTGTTGGACCCAGACTGAGTGGCTCCAAGAACCTCGAAAAAGCCATCCAAATCATGTACAGAAACCTTCAGGAAAATGGGCTGGATAATGTCCACCTGGAACCAGTCAAAATACCCCACTGGGAAAGGGGAGAAGAATCTGCTATGATGCTGGCACCACGAATGCACAAGATGGCTATTTTGGGTCTCGGTAGCAGCGTTGGGACTCCCCCAGAAGGTATTGTTGTCTTTTCAGATTCATGTGTCTTTTATAAAACTAATATTATTTGAAATAATTCATCACAGTATGCATGACTCATACTATAGTTAGGAAGGAAAGCATAAGTTCACATACCATTGGCTTAGTAAATTCTCTACACTGTACTCTTTCAAAATGTAAAGTATATTAACAGAGCTGTACAAAATTTAATCTTATGGCATTTGAATTGCTTCAAAAAGAAATATTATGCCCTCATACTATTTGTTGAACTCTTTACTTAGTATAGAATTAATCTTACCTGCATAAAGTTAATTGAAAATAGATCTTAGTGAAAAATAAGAATGTGACTAGGGGAAGGAGGAGATAGAAGGATGGAAGTGTGGGTGGGAGGGTGGGAAAAATCAGTACATTCCTAAAGCTGTATTTATGCAATGCCTGAAGTTTGTATACCTTAAATAAAAGGATTCTGGGAGAAAAACAAAACAAAACAAAAAGAAATCCTATGTCCCTCACACCACTTTACATCCCTCCCCCTCAGTTGCTGTTATTTTGCTGAGTAGATTGCATTTGTATTAAAAAGATTTATTTATTTATTTGAAAGGCAGAGTTACAGAGAGGCAGAGGCAGAGAGAGAAAGAGAAAAGAGAAAGAAGGAGGTCCTTCATCCTCTCATTTACTCCCCAAATGACTGCTAAGGCCAGGAGCCAGGAGCTTCTTCTAGATCTTCCATATGGGTGCAGGGGTCCAAGGACTTGGGCCATCTTCTGCTGCTTTCCCAAGCCACAGCAGAGAGCTAGGATCAGAAGTGGAGCAGCTGGAACTTGAACCAGTGCCCATATGGAATGCTTTAACGCTATGCTACAGCCCCAGCCTCTGCATCTATATTCTTAAGGGTTGTTGCTTTCTTTTCTTCTCATATATTTGTCTGTTATCAGAGTAATATTGGCAAACATAGAATCCATCAGAAAGTATTTCCTCATTCTGCTATTCTTTGGAAAATTTTGTGAATTATTCATATTAATTCTTTAAAATTTTAATAGGATTTATGTGAACCTAGGCTTTTCTTTGTCCCATGAGAGAATTTCAGGCATGGAAAGCCAAGACACTCTGGCAAAAAGAAAGAACAACAGCAACAACAACAACAACAACAACAACAACAACAAAAAAAAACCTAAATGAAAGATCTCTGTGAGTGAGATCCCAGTGGAAAGAACAGGTCATCAAAGAAGGAGGTACCTTTCTCTGAAGGGAGGAGAGAACTTCCACTTGGACAATGACCTTGTCTAAAGAAGATCAGAATTCATGAACTCAAAAGGCTTCCATAGCCTTGGCAACTCATGACAAGAGCCTAGGGTGATTACTGACGCCATAAATAAGAGTGTCAATTTGTTAAGTCAACAACAGGAGTCATGTGCACTTACTCCCCATGTAGGATCTCTGTCCTTAATGTGTTGTACAATGTGATTTAATGCTATAACTAGTACTCAAAATAGTACTTTACACTTTTTGTTTCTGTGCGGGTGCAAACTGTTGAAATTTTTACTTAGTACATACTAAATTGATCTCCTGTATATAAAGAGAATTGAAAATGAATCTTGATGTGAATGGGATGTGGGAGAGGGAGCGGGAGATGGGATGATTGTGGGTGGGAGGGAGGTTATGGGGGGGAAAAGCCACTGAATTTAGGAGTTGTACTTTGGAAATTTATATTTATTAAATAAAAGTTAAAAAAATAAAAAATATCATCCTAAAAAAAACAAAAAAAACAAAAAAGAAAGTAAGTTTCATGTACTGATGAGTAGAATGTGTATTCTGCAACTGTGGGATAAAGGTCCTGTAAATATCAGGTCTATTTGGTCCAGAGTGTATTTTATCTTTGTGGTTCTTTGTTGATTTTCTGTCCAGTTGATCTGCCCGTTTTCTCCATTACTATTGTATTGGAGTCTATGTCTCCCTTTAGATCCATTAACATTTCTTTTAAATAGCCAGATGCCCTGGCATTGGGTGCATATATATTTATTATAGTTAAATCTTTCTGTTGAAGTGATCCCTTAATCATTAGATAGTGCCCTTCTTTTTCTCTTTTAACAGTTTTTGTGTTAAATTCTATTTTGTCAGACATTAAGTCCTCCTAACAGCCTTGAAATATAGACCTAGTTCTTGTTCTTTTTTTAACATATGAGAAAACATGACTCTAAAAGGTTTATGTAATTTACACTGGTTGCACAATTAGGAAGAGGTCATGTTCAAGGATGGACCAGTGTCCAACTCTAGAGTTTATGCTCATAATCTTTAGACTACATTGCCTTACATACAAATATTGTATTGTTACTTTCATTTAGGAGATTTTTCAATTGTTCATTTATTAAATTAACAACAGGAGTCACTGTACACCTACTCCCCATGTAGTACCTCTGTCCTCAATGAGTTGTATTATTAGAGTTAACTGTAAAACTAGTTCTCAGTTTGTGTGTGTGTGTATGCAAATTGTTGAAATCTTAACTTAGTATAGAATTTGTCTTCTGCCGGCGCCACTACTCACTTGGCTAATCCTCCACCTGCGGCACTGGCACCCCAAGTTCTAGTCCCTTTCGGGGTGCCGGATTCTGTCCCGTTGGCTCCTCTTTCTGCCTAGCTCTCTGCTGTGGCCCGGGAGTGCAGTGGAGGATGGCCTAGGTCCTTGGGCCCTGCACCTGCATGGGAGACCAGGAGGAAGCACCTGGCTCCTGGCTTTGGATGGGTGCAGAGCCAGCTGTAGTGGCCATTTAGGGGGTGAACCAATGGAAGGAAGACCTTTCTCTCTGTCTCTCTCTCTCACTGTCTAACTCTGCCTGTCAAAAAAAAAAAAAAGCATTTGTCTTCTGTGTACAAAGTTAATTGAAAGTGAATCTTAATGGAGAATGGAACTGGCAAGGGGAGAGGGAGGAGGAGGAGGGGTGGAAGTGGAGAGGGAGGGCAGGTATGATGGGAAGAATAACTATATTCCTAAAACTGTAGTTATTAAATTTGTATTCCTTAAAAATAAATTAAAAACAAAGGTTGCTGATAGCAGACTATATTAGTTTCTGCATCTTCTCTTCGGACATGTTTCTTTATTCTTTCTGATTTCTTATACTAATTTCTCACACTAAAGTTGGGCCTGCTCTTCCATATGTGTCTGCCTGGAATTGAAAACTAAGCCAAGGGGGGGGGGAGGCAGGGCCAAGATGGTGGAATAGTGAGGGCGCGCACCGATAGTCCGGGAAAAGATAGTTTAATAAAAGTGGAGTTACGGTAGCCTCAGGAAAAGGATCAGGAAAAAGTTGCAGAGGAAACTCTTCCGGATCTAGTGGCTATGACTTGGAGGACCTACGGGGAGAGCAAGGTCGCCCACCGCATGGAAGCCGAGCCGCTGGAGCCGCTGGAGCCATGGGAGCCGCAGAGTCTGCGCGCCAGGGCTGGAAGGGGAGGTGAGACAAAAACCTCTCGGTAACCCGAGACATTGGCGGGGAAAGGCAGAAAGAGCCTGCAGAGAACGAGGCCTGAAACCCCACTGGGGAAAGTTCACCAGGTTGGCTGGAGGAGAGAAAAAATCGAATAAATAAGGGGAACCAGCACGGACATTAGCTTCTCTCTCCACTTACCTTACAAAGCTGAACAAGACAAAGGGCAGGTGCCATTTTACGTAAATAAAGCAGCCCTGTGCCATTTTGCATATGTAAAGCGGGTGCCCCTCATTAGCCAAGCAGAAAACCTGACTCTGGTGGGGAGAAATAACAGGAGGTTAACACCTAATCAAAGTGTGGAGCTAACCAACTGAGACTGTGAAAAACTGAGGGGGGGCGAGAGAACTCACCAAGTACAGAAACTCCGTAACCTGGGCAGCCTGGTGAGAGACAGTGGTGAAATCTGAGACCACACTGAAGGCTGCGTAAACTCTTTGTGTGGTCCCAGCGGTAAGCAAAGGGATACCCACAGGGACCAGATTTCATACATCAACTAATCTCAATTCCACTCAGCTGTGTGGAATTACTTCCCAACTGAGTCAAAAAAAAAAAAAAAAAGAGAGAGAGAGAGAGAGAGAGCGAGAGTTAGCAAGAGAACAATCAAGGTGAATCACCTTTGGCGCACCCTTAACCCTGAAGAACCAAACAGAGCTCTCTGGTCACACCCATCACAGCCTCTAAGGATCCATCAAAAGCAGGCAGTCCTCTTAATCTAGAGTCACAGTATAATGAGAAAAAACACCACACTGAAGAAACCAAAGAATATCTCCAATATGCCAAACAACAAACGCAAAAGCCGAGGTAACAAGAACAAGGAAGACACTATGACGCCCCCAAATGAAATAGACACCCAAATTCAAGATTATGAAGATGATGAGATAGAAGAAATGCAAGAAGCAGATCTCAAAAAATTGATAAGAACATTAAGAAGTTCTCAAAAACAAATTCTCGAACTACAGAAATCCTTAATGGACAAGATAGAAAATCTCTCTAGTGAAAATGAAATCTTAAGGAGGAATCAAAATGAAATGAGAAATTTAGTAGAACATGAAATTGAGATACTGAAGAGAAATCATAATGAAATGAAGAATTCAATAGATCAAATGATAAACACATTAGAGGTCTTATAAACAGAATGGGTGATGCAGAAGAGAGAGTATCAGACTTAGAAGACAGAGCACAGGAAAATATACAGTCAAACCAAAGAAAAGAAGAGGAAATTAGAAATCTAAAAAATATTGTTGGGAATCTTCATGATACTATTAAAAAACCCAACATTCGGGTTCTAGGAGTTCCTGAAGGCATGGAGAGGGAGAAAGGATTAGAAGGTCTTTTTAGTGTGATATTAGCAGAAAAATTCCCAGGTTTGGAGAAGGACAGAGAAATCCTAGTACAGGAAACTTATAGAACCCCTAATAAACATGACCAAAAGAGATCCTCACCACGACATGTTGTAATTAAACTCACCGCAGTGAAACATAAAGATCCTAAAATGTGTAAGAGAGAAACGTCAGATTACTCTCAGAGGATCTCCAATCAGACTCACAGCTGACTTCTCATCAGAAACCCTACAAGCTAGGAGGGAGTGGCGAGATATAGCCCAGGCACTAAGAGAGAAAAATTGCCAGCCCAGAATATTATATCCTGCTAAGCTCTCATTTGTGAACGAAGGTGAAATAAAGACCTTTCAAAGCAAACAGAAATTGAAAGAATTTGTCGCCACTCGTTCAGCCCTGCAAAAGATGCTTAAAGATGTGTTACACACAGAAACACAGAAACACGGTCATCAATATGAAAGAAGGTAAACGAAGGAAAACTCACAGGAAAAGATCACAGGAAGTTCAAAACATATATTAGAAAATATCTTTGGCAAAGGACAGGGCAAAGTTACTACTTATCAATAGTCACATTGAACGTTAATGGCCTGAACTGTCCAGTTAAAAGACACTGATTGGCTAATTGGGTAAAGGAACAAAACTCATCTATTTGCTGCTTACAAGAAACACATCTTTCCAATAAAAATGCATACAGACTGAAAGTGAAAGGCTTGAAAAAGATATACCATCCCAACAGAAATGACAAAAGAGCAGGCGTAGCCATCTTAATATCGGACAACATAAACTTTACCACAAAAACTGTTAGCAGAGACAAAGATGGGCACTATATAATGATTGAGGGATCAATTCAACAGGAAGATATAACAATTATCAGTGTATATGCACCAATTACAGGGCACCAGTTTATTTAAAAGATTTGTTAAGAGACTTAAAGGGAGACTTAGACCCCAATGCAATAGTACTGGGGGACTTCAATACTCCACTCTCAGAAATAGACAGATCAACAGGACAGAAGATCAACAAGGAGACATAAGATTTAAACAACACTATAGCCCAAATGGATCTAACAGATATATACAGAACTTTCAATCCTACAGCTAAAGATTTTACATTCTTCTCAGCAGTATATGGAACCTTCTCTAGGATTGACCACATACTAGGCCATAAAGCAAGTCTCAGCAAATTCAAAAGAATTAGAATCATACCATGCAGCTTCTCAGACCATAAAGGAATGAAGTTGGAAATTAGCAACTCAGGAATCCCTAGAGCATATGCAAACACATGGAGATTGAACAACATGCTCCTGAATGAACAATGGGTCATAGAAGAAATTAAAAGAGAAATAAAAAATTTTCTGGAAGTAAATGAGGATAACAGCACAACATACCAAAACTTATGGGATGCAGCAAAAGCAGTGTTAAGAGGAAGGTTTATATCAATAGGTGCCTACATCAAGAAATTGGAATGGCACCAAATAGATGAGCTTTCAATTCACCTCAAGGATCTAGAAAACCTACAGCAAACCAGACCCAAATCTAGTAGGAGAAGAGAAATAATTAAAATCAGAGAAGAAATCAACGGGATTGAATCCAAAAAAAAAAATTACAAAAAATCAGCCAAACGAGGAGCTGGTTTTTTGAAAAAATAAACAAAATTGACACCCTATTGGCCCAACTAACTAAAAAAAGAAAAGACCCACATCAATAAAATCAGAGATGAAAAAGGAAATGTAACAACAGACACCACAGAAATAAAAATTATCATCAGAAATTACTACAAGGACTTGTATGCCAGCAAACATGGACCTATCAGAAATTGATAGATTCTTGGACACATGCAACCTACCTAAATTGAACCAGGAAGACATCAAAAACCTAAGCAGACCCATAACTGAGAAAGAAATTGAAACAGTAATAAAGGCCCTCCCAACAAAGAAAAGCCCAGGATCAGATGGATTCACTGTTGAATTCTGCCAGACATTTAAAGAAGAACTAACTCCAATTCTTCTCAAACTATTCAGAACAATCGAAGAAGAGGGAATCCTCCCAAATTCTTTCTGTGAAGCCAGCATCACCTTAATTTCTAAGCCTGAAAAAGATGCAGCATTGAAAGAGAATTACAGACCAATATCCCTGATGAACATAGACGCAAAAATCCTCAATAAAATTCTAGCCAATAGAATGCAACAACACATCAGAAAGATCATCCACCCAGACCAAGTGGGATTTATCCCTGGTATGCAGGGATGGTTTAATGTGCGCAAGACAATCAATGTGATACACCACATGAACAGACTGCAGAAGAAAAACCATATGATTATCTCAACAGATGCAGAGAAAGCATTTGATAAAATACAACACCCTTTCATGATGAAAACTCTAAGCAAACTGGGTATGGAAGGAACATTCCTCAACACAATCAAAGCAATCTATGAAAAACCAATGGCCACTATCCTATTGAATGGGGAAAAGTTGGAAGCATTTCCACTGAGATCTGGTACGAGACAGGGATGCCCACTCTCACCACTGCTATTCAATATAGTTCTGGAAGTTCTAGCCAGAGCTATTAGGCAAGAAAAAGAAATTAAAGGAATACAAATTGGGAAGGAAGAACTCAAACTATCCCTCTTTGCATATATGATTCTTTATTTAGGGGACCCAAAGAACTCTACTAGGAGACTATTGGAACTCACAGAAGAGTTTGGCAAAGTAGAAGGATATAAAATCAGTGCACAAAAATCAACAGCCTTTGTATACACAGGCAATACCATGGCTGAGAAAGAACTTCTAAGATCAATCCCATTCACAATAGCTACAAAAACAATCAAATACCTTGGAATAAACTTTACCAAGGACGTTAAGGATCTCTATGATGAAAATTACAAAACCTTAAAGAAGAAATAGAAGAGGATACCAACAAATGGAAAAATCTTCCATGCTCATGGATTGGAAGAATCAATATCATCAAAATGTCCATTCTCCCAAAAGCAATTTATAGATTCAATGCGATACCAACCGAAATACCGAAGACATTCTTCTCAGATCTGGAAAAAATGATGCTGAAATTCATATGGAAGCACAGGAGACCTCGAATAGCTAAAGCCATCTTGTACAACAAAAACAAAGCTGGAGGCATCACAATACCAGATTTCTGGACATACTACAGGGCAGTTGTAATCAAAACAGCATGGTACTGGTACAGAAACAGATGGATAGACCAATGGAACAGAATTGAAACACCAGAAATCAATCCAAACATCTACAGCCAACTCATATTTGATCAAGGATCCGAAACCAATCCCTGGAGTAAGGACAGTCTATTCATTAAATGGTGCTGGGAAAATTGGATTTCCACGTGCAGAATCATGAAGCAAGACCCCTACCTTTCACCTTACACAAAAATTCACTCAACATGGCTTAAAGACTTAAATCTACGACCTGACACCATCAAATTACTAGAGAACATTGGAAAAACCTTGCAAGATATAGGTACCGGCAAAGACTTCTTGGAAAACACTCCAGAAGCATAGGCAGTCAAAGCCAAAATTAACATTTGGGATTGCATCAAATTGAGAAGTTTCTGTACTTCAAACGAAACAGTCAGGAAAGTGAAGAGGCAACCGACAGAATGGGAAAAAATATTTGCAAACTATGCAACAGATAAAGGGTTGATAACCAGAATCTACAAAGAAATCAAGAAATCCACAACATCAAAACAAACAACCCACTTAAGAGATGGGCCAAGGACCTCAATAGACATTTTTCAAAAGAGGAAATCCAAGTGGCCAACAGGCACATGAAAGAATGTTCAAGATCACTAGCAATCAGGGAAATGCAAATCAAAACCACAATGAGGTTTCACCTCACCCCGGTTAGAATGGCATACATTCAGAAATCTACCAACAATAGATGCTGGCGAGAATGTGGGAATAAGGGACACTAACCCACTGTTGGTGGGAATGCAAACTGGTTAAGCCACTATGGAAGTCAGTCTGGAGATTCCTCAGAAACCTGAATATAACCCTACCATTCAACTCAGGCATCCCACTCCTTGGAATTTACCCAAAGGAAGTTAAATTGGCAAGCAAAGAAGCTGTCTGTACGTTAATGTTTATTGCAGCTCAATTCACAATAGCTAAGACCTGGAACCAACCCAAATGCCCATCAACAGTAGACTGGATAAATAAATTATGGGATATGTACTCTATAGAATACTATACAGCAGTCAAAAACAAGGCAACCTGGTCATTTGCAACAAGATGGAGGAATCTGGAACACATCATGCTGAGTGAAATAAGCCAGTCCCAAAGGGACAAATATCATATGTTCTCCCTGATCAGTGACAACTAACCGAGCACCAAAAAGGAAACCTGTTAAAGTGAAATGAACACTATGAGAAATGGTCACTTGATCAGCCGTTGCCCTGACTGTTGATGAACAACTTAATACGTTATCCCTCTTAGTATTTTTTTTGTTTGTTCTACTTAATACTGTTGGTTGAATACTGTAATCAATACACAGTTATTCTCAAGTGTTGAAACTTAACTGAAAAGTGATCACTGTTAAATATAAGAGTGGGAGTAAGAGAGGGAAAAGGTGTGCAATTCAGGACATGCTCAAGCTGACTTGCCTCAAACGGTAGAGTTAGAAACACACCAGGGGATTCCAATTCACTCCCATCAAGGTGGCATTTACCAATGCCATCTCACTAGTCCCAGTGATCAATTTCTGTTCACAATTGATCATAAGGATAGGACTAAGAGCCAAAGGGAGCACATAAACAAGAATAGTGTCTGCAAATACTAGCTGATAGAATAAAAAAGGGAGAGAATGATCCAACATGGGAAGCGAGATACACAGCAGACCCATAGAATGGCAGATGTCCTAAATAGCACTCTGGCCTCAGAATCAGCCCTTAAGGCATGCGGATCCGGCTGAAAAGCCCATGAGAGTATTACAGGCATGGAAAGCCAAAATACTCTGGGGAAGAAAAAAAACAAAACTAAATAAAAACCTAAATGAAAGATCTCTGCGAGTGAGATCCCAGTGGAAAGAACGGGCCATCAAAGAAGGAGGTACCTTTCTCTGAAGGGAGGAGAGAACCTCCACTTTGACTATGACCCTTTCTAAATAAGATCGGAATTGGAGAACTCAAAAGGCTTCCATAGCCTTGGCAACTCATGACAAGAGCCTAGGGAGATTACTGACGCCATAAACAAGAGTTTCAATTTGTTAAGTCAACAACAGGAGTCACTGTGCACTTACTCCTCATGTAGGATCTCTGTCCTTAATGTGCTGTACATTGTGAATTAATGCTATAACTAATACTGAAATGGTATTTTTCACTTTGTGTTTCTATGTGGGTGTAAACTGTTGAATTCTTTACTTAATATATGCTAAACTGATCTTCTGTATATAAAGAGAATTGAAAATGAATCTTGATGTGAATGGAAGGGGTGAGGGAGAGGGAAAGGGGAGGTTTGCAGGTGGGGAGGGAAGTTACAGGAGGGGGGAAGCCATTGTAATCCATAGGCTGTACTTTAGAAATTTATATTCATTAAATAAAAGTTAAAAAAAAGAAAACTAAGCCAAGTTACTGATTGCTCCTGGGGCCTTTAAGACCCCCGGAAAGTGAGTTTGACTCCCTGGAATATGTTCTGGTGTTCCAGGACTGGCTTTCACCGCACCCCTCATTCCACGGTGCTCAAAGCAGATAAACAGTTGTCTGGCAACTTGACTATTTTAAGCTCTGAGGAGACTAGAGAGTAAGGCTGGGCCAGGTGTGGAAAATTCCCACAGGAGGTAATATAAAGTCTGTACAAAAGGACCTCTAGTTGAATGGTAGGCAAATACAGAGCCATCTCCTAGCTATGCTCCCAGGAAGCCATGCTGTGACTTTGGCTTAACCACTAACTAGTTGAATTATTGTGGCTGAGTCATTTTATCACCACAGCCTTAATTTTGTGACCTGTAGAATGAGTGATGTCTGAGATTGGTTGAAATGTGAAACTGTAAGGTCTTTTCCACATTGAAAAAAGTGATATTATGAGACTCTACATGGGATTGGAGAAGCTAGAAATCACAAGATCTGGTTTCTCCCAAGCACATGAAATGGAGCAGATTCCTTGTATAACCAAAGGTGATTTTCCAACTTTCGAATTCTAGGCTTGAGTATTACAGTATATGTTTATCTGTGTGATGGGTTGAAGGTTTGTCAGCTATCTGTGAGAATTTGAAGAAGGTATATATATGAGCAGGCCAAGTAAGAAGAGATGCAAAGTTATGGTTAATCTTAGAAGTGAGGCAGGAGAATTCAGTCAGACCTGAGGAAATATCTGATTTGATTGGACCAATAAAAGAATCAGAATCAATGATCAGATTCAGAACAGGTTGATATATGGTCAGTAACCACTGTGGATGTCAGTTTGGAGATACTTCAGAAATATGAATATAGACCTACCATCCCTTGGGTAATGAAATAAGCAAATAAAAAGTTATCTGTACCCCCATGTTTTTTGCAGTTCAAATTATAATAGCTAAGACATGGAAATAACCTAATGCCTGTCAACTGAAGACTGGATAAATTATGGGATATGTACTCTATGAAATACTACAAAGCAGTAAAAAATGAAATCCAGTCATTTGCAACAAAGTCGATGAATCCGGAAAACATCATACTTAGTGAAATAAGCCAGTCCTAAAGGGACAAATACTATATGTTCTCTCTGATCTGTAATAACTAATAGAGCACCTAAAAGGAAATCTATAGACTGAAATTGACACTTCGAGAAACAATGACTTGTACAGCCCTTATCTTGACTGTCAAGGAACAGGTTTTTTTTTTTTTTTTTTTTTTTCCTGAATGGAAATTGGAACTGGGAATGGGAGAAGTAGTAAAAGGTGGGGTGGGAGTAGAGGTGGGAGGGCGGGTATGGTGGGAAGAATCACTATATTCTTAACATTGTACTTATGAAATTTGTACTCATTAAATAAAAGTTTTCTTCAGGAAAAAAAAATCAAACATACATAAAAAAGAGGAACTTGATTAGAATGTGTGGCCTCTATGTGTGCAGACGTAACTCTGAGTCTTAGTGGTCTCCAAGACCACACCTCAAATCACTGAGTACATATTAATCCTTGTGAAACACATCACAGAAAAGTATGGGCTTTCCCAAAATATGTGTTGTAAATTTTTATGTTTTATATTAGTATGAGAGCTTATGAAGGCTTCAGCTCAATCTTGTCCATTTCTGTATCCTTATCATTTAGCACTTTGATAAGTAGTAGTCACTCATTCAGTATTTGAGGAACAGTCTATTTTTTAGGTAGCTCTTTTTTGGGGGATTTTTTGCAATTTTAAAATAGTGCTTTCTTTTACATAGTGAAGGATGATACTGTTTCACCATCATTGCTTAGAGATTTTTCTGATTATGAATATAATACCTGCATGTTATGAAAAACATGTATATAAATACAAAAATAATTAAATAATCTAACCTTTTTCTCCAGAGGGTCATTGCTATCACTTCTTTTTCTACTATGCATATCATAGTAGATGTCACATGTATCACTGTTTTATATGTATCATGAACATTTATCACATACTAATAAAGAGCATTGTAAATAAATTTTTTTTTGACAGGCAGAGTGGATAGTGAGAGAGAGACAGACAGAAAGGTCTTCCTTTTGCCGTTGGTTCACCCTCCAAGGGCTGCCGCAGCCAGCGCACTGCGCTGATCCGATGGCAGGAGCCAGGTACTTATCCTGGTCTCCAATGGGGTACAGGGCCCAAGCACTTGAGCCATCCTCCACTACACTCTTGGGCCACAGCAGAGAGCTGGCCTGGAAGAGGGGCAACCGGGACAGAATCCGGCGCCTGGACCGGGACTAGAACCCGGTGTGCCGGCGCCACAAGGCGGAGGATTAGCCTAGTGAGCCGCGGTGCCGGCCAATAAATTTTAATGGTTACAAAATTCAGATATACAATAATATAACCAAAGCCCTGTTGTTCAAATATAGATTTTTTCTTCTTCCTTTAAATGGCATAGCTTATGAAAAATCCTTTAAAATAGGATACATTTTAAAGGGAATAGTTTTAAAATTTTTAATCAATAACATAGAAAAGGAGGAATTATCAGTATATTCTAAGGAGGTGTAGGAGGATGGCAAAATAGTTTTGAAATTGCTTCTATAGTGGTAAAAATGCCAGTAAAAAATCTTAGAAACCATTTTTCTGTTTAATATTTTTGGTTATTCAAAATGTTAGTGTAAGAATTACATAGAAAATTGTTACTTGTGATATCAAATAAATTAATGATATTTTAATTATTTAAAATTTAATATAAATATTGGTATATTTGGGCTATTGATAGATTTTCTTAAATTATTTTCCAGAAAGCTTATTCACATCTGCTTCTTAATTGCTTCTTATCTGCCAGTCCCTGCATCTCTACCTGCAAAGATATTTTTCTTCATCTTTGCTAACTTGATGAACTGTCATTACTTTGCATTCATTTGCTTGATGGTGAGGTTAATATTTTCATGCTTATTGGTTGCTTGCATTTTCCTTCTTATGTTTACTGGTTGCCTACATTTTCCTTCTTTAAATTTTTATTCATATCAGTTGCCCATTTTTCTGTCTGTGTTTTAATGATTTTGATTGATGTATAAGAGAACATTATATATTAAAGATTTTACTTGATTGTTTTTTTAAAAAAATCTGCTGTGGTTTACATTGGTCCATCTCCTTCATCATTTCTTAAAATCATATTTCTAAAACAGGATTACTGGAGTGTGCTTAAGGGTGAAAAATAGCAAAGTAAAGTAATTTTCTCATCCTCTACCCTCTCAAAGTGCTTCTAAGAAACTGAGATCTAAATTTGTCTTAGGACTTCAGAACATCACTATCATTGTTTGCAGCTTGGCAGGCAGCATCCTTTTGAAACTGCATTTGTACATGGTCCCAGTCTAGCGGGATTTGTATTTTGATTTGTGTGTATTGATTGGTATTTCTGGTTCATGTCAAAGAATGTGTACATCACGAATTTCCTTTATGGCAATGATTTTCGAGTTGGAGGAATAATAGGTAGAGACAGCACTACACTGTGATTGCTAGAGGTAATTGACTGAATAGTTAATGCCTACCTTTAGAGTGTAGAATACATTTGAACTGTGCATCTTACAGGATTTTAATTGGCTTACAAAATCATTGGGAAGACTAATCATTTAAAGGAAGACCTTTAAATTGAGGGTTTTCAGCAATGAATGTGAGAATAATTTTGTAAAATGAGGTGCCTGAGATTGCCATGAAGCAATGGCCTTCATCAGAAAGCTGCTGTAGAAAAATCCAGACATTTCTACAATGATGCTTTGTCTCTGAAACCCTGGAAACAGCAACAGCCTCCACCTCATCTTTGCCTTCCAGATCTTGTCCAGGGTATCCAATTAGTGATGCTTAATTTACTTCCAGAACCCTAGCTGTAGGAATTCCAGAAATGTAGATTTTAGGTTTAAAATTTTTTTTAATACAGAAAGGCACATTTTAAGGACTGGATACTAAATGCCAGATATCCACATCTAAAAAGAAGATAATTTCATTATGCCTGTTTATCAACAGTATATGATTTTTGTATCTGTAAACAACAAGTTAGAAAAGATAGCTATTGGGTACATAGTTTAATAATACCACCACTAGCATTTTGGTTCTCTGTAGCTTTGGATTAGAGTGGATTTAATGGTGCAAAAAAGAATACAAAAGAGAGTAATCATGAAATGGAGGAGGCCCCATGTCCATGGGCATCCTGATAGATTGAAGGAAAATTGTTTTATGCTATATGTGAAGTTTTCCAAATCAATTAAAAGTGGATTGTCCTTAATCTTTTCTATCTTCCTCCCCTGATTTATTTTTCATGCTTCTCTTTACTAGACCTTACCTTAAAGGCTGGCATTTTCAGTTTCTATCTTCTATTTATGAACATTCTCCTTAAATGACATGATACAATCCCATGACTGTTTTTAGTGATTTATTTATTTGCTTGAAAGGCAGAGTGACACAGAGACTGAGGGAGGTCCAGAGAGACAGAGATCTCCCCAACTGGCTGCAATAGCCAAGGCTTGGCCAGGCCAGTCAGGAGCCAGGAACTGCACCCTGGTCTCCGATGTATGTAGTAGGGGCTGTCTTCTGATACCTTCCCAAGCACATTAGCAGGAAGCTGGATTAGAAGCTCTGATATGGAATGCTGGCATTGCAAGAGTTTGTTTAACCTGCTGTATCACAATGCCAGCCCCTGCCCTGTGACTCTAAGAATCAATTATATATTTATGATTTTAAGTGTGTGTGTGTGTGTGTTTATGTATCATTGATTTATTTGTGTTTATATGAACTATTGGATGTCCCAACAAACTCTGCATCCTGTTTCTCTTATGTTTCTCATCTTTGTTAATGTCATTGTTATGCACTCTGGAACTAAATGGAAATAACATTTTCCAAATATCTGATATGATATCTTGCTTTCATGTTTTTGTCCTATGTGTGGAATACACTTGATTAAATATTCAGTTCAAATGTCTCCTCTATAGAAGCTTTTACTATACTGGTTCATCCCTAAAGAGGTATTACTCACATCCTCCCATATCGTTTTCCTGTACTTGGAACATGATTATATCATAAGTATTTATCTCCTAGATTCTAAACCTCCTAAAGTCATAGCCAGTATGTTCAGGTTCAAAAATTGAGGCAGTTTTCCTCCCCAAGGTAAATTTGGCAAAGTCTAGATATGTTTTCAATGACCACAACTAGGGTGTTATTCGCCTCCAGTGGGTAGAAGTCAGGAGTGCTCTAAACATCCTACAATACATAAGACATGCCACTCCAGCCCTCTAATAGACAACTATCCATTCCGTAATGGCAACAATTGTGGCACTGCAAAATGCTGTCACAGTTGTTAGCATAGTGTCTCTGATGCAGAAGAGTTTCAAGAAATATTTGTGCAATATCCATTTATCTCACTGCAACATTCAGTTGGTAACCAGGCATGAAATGCCAAATGTAGTCATACTTTTATTTCCACCTTTGCCATCACATCAGTTCAAGACTTAACATCTCCTGCCTGCAGTGTTATAATTTACTCTTAACTGATATCACTGACTCCAGTCTGATTTTAATCTATTTTCATGATGCTGCTTTAGTTATCTATGTAAAATGTGGATATTGTTATGTCACTTCCCTGCTTAATGTTTTCAGTTATTAAGGGTGTACTTTCATGCCTGGTGTATAATAGGTGCATATTAAATATTTACTGATTAAATGATGACTGATTGAAGAAGGTTTGCAAATTTAAAAAGGATCTTTGAAAACTCATTCATACTTAAGCAAGCTTCCTTTAACATTGTGGGAGTAGGTGATGATGTAAGTACTTGTGTCCTTGTCATTTATGTGGAAAATCTGAATTGAGTTCTGCACTCCTGGTGTCAGCCTGGATCAGCTCTGTCTGTGGCAGGCATTTGAGGAGTAAACCATCAGATGGAAGATCTATCTTTGTCTCTCTGTCTCTGTCTCGTTCACATAAAATGAAAATAAGCAAGCATTTAATGAATAATCAAGAATTTCTGTTCCTTGAAGGATAATATGAACAGTGTTGTTAAGATAGCAAAATGGGATAAGATATTAGCATTGTCTAAAATAGTTAAGGGATTAACATATAATCTAGAAAATATTAAAAATCAATAAGGAAAGGGCAGTGACGCTAACAGAAAAATGAGCAAAGGCTCTGAACTGGCAGCTTAAAAAAGAGGAAGCCTAAAAGCTAACAAGTGTCTAAAGATTTTTAACTCATTAATAATCAGAGCAGTGCAAATGCAAATAATATATTTCACTTTGTGTTTCTATGGGGGTGCAAACTGTTGAAATCTTTACTTAATGCATACTAAACTGATCCTCTGTAAAAAAAAAAAAAAAAAAAGAAAAGAAAAGAAAAGAAACTATCAACTCCCAACTTGACTCTCACTGGGATTAAACATGACAATAGATGTGATCTGATTTCATCATCATTAAAAAAAATCATCTATTATTTTTCACTTTATGTTTCTGTGTGGGAGCAAACTGTTGAAATCCTTACTTAATGTATACTAAGCTGATCTTCTGTATATTAAGATAATCGAAAATGAATCTTGATGTGAATGGAAGGGGAGAGGGAGTGGGAAAGGGGAGGGATGTGGGTGGGACGGTATGGGGGGGGAAGCCATAGTAATCCATTATTCGTACTTTGGAAACGTATATTCATTAAATAAAAGTTAAAAAAAAAAAAAAAGAATGAGATCATTTTATAGCAGAAATGTAAAATGTGTCGGTGGAGCTGGGAGGACATTGGTGCCCTTGTGCACTGATAAATGGACATGAAGTCTGGTGCTGCTATTCTGGAGAGTGATCTGTTGGTCACTCCAATATATTTTCATACTCTGTATCTCAGTAATTCATTTCCAGGTAATTTCCCAAAGAATTGTCACACATTTCCCCAAGGGAACATATACAAGGGTAAATATTGATGACATTTTTGTGGGAACAGGATCCAGCTAATAGTCCATCACTAGAACAGTGGACATGTGAAATGTGGTGGCTGCACCCCATCCATGGAATACTATGCAGCAGTTTAAAGCAATCTGGATGAATTTCATTAGACATAAAACCATGTTTTAGAAAGTAAAAAAAAAGGATGATATGTTACATAGTTGCTTACATATAAAAGGTATTTTAAATTAACACAAAAATATTTCATATTTTGCAAGAAGGCATATCAACAAAAAGCATCTTATAATGATTACCTGCTTAGGACATGGGAGGAGGGAGTATGGAATGGGGATAAAGGAAAATAAAGAAATATTTAAAATGTTCGATTGAAGGAAAGAGACCTTGCATAGGCTAATGATGGTTTTGTACTTTAATAAGCCTATTTAACTGAACACATTGTATCAGTTATTAAAGAAAATCCATGCTGTCTTGAGGTTAAAGTAGATATTTGGAGAATTTTCATCTTTTTAAGAGAAAAAGCAGCAACTTGTCTTTTACTCTTTTAAAAAAATTTAATTCCCTTTACACACCATTTTAAGACATTCGTTTAGATTTAGCTTTTACAGAATAATTACAATGTAATTTATTTACCAATTATATATTCTTTTGCTTTCAGTTAATATGTATCTTTATCATTGCAGTTCTTAGTTTCTTAACCTCTAGGAGATAGGACAACATCTCATTTATTTATTTATTTTCAACTTTTATTTAATAAATATAAATTTCCAAAGTACAACTTCTGAATTATAGTGGCTTTTCCCCCTATAACCTCCCTCCCAACTGCAACCATCCCATCTCCCACTCCCTCTCCCATCCCATTTTTCATCATGATTCATGTTCAATTATTTTTATATACGGAAGACCAACTCAGTATTTACTAAGTAAAGATTTCAACAGACTACACCCACAAAGACACACAAATTATAGAGTACTGTTTGAGTAGTAGTTTTACCATTAATTCACATAGTACAACACATTAAGGGCAGAGGTCCTACATGGGGAGCAGGTGCACAGTGACACCCGTTGTTGATTTAACAGTTGACACTCTTATTTATGACGTCAGTAATCATCTGAGGCTCCTGTCATGAGCTGCCAAGGCTATGGCAGCCTCTTGAGTTCACCAACTCCAATCTTATTTAGACAAGGCCATATTCAAAGTGGAAGTTCTCTCCTCCCTTCAGAGAAAGGTTCTGCCTTCTTTGATGGCCCGTTCTTTCCACTGGGATCTCACTCACAGAGATCTTTCATTTAGGTCATTTTTTTTTTTTTTTGCCACAGTGGCTTGGCTTTGATTCCTGTGAAACTCTCATGGGCTTTTTGGCCAGATCTTAATGCCTTAAGGGCTGATTCTGAGGCCAGAATGCTGTTTAGGACACCTGCCATTCTATGAGTCTGCTGTGTATCCTGCTTCCCATGTTGGATCATTCTCTCCTTTTTAATTCTATCAATTATTTGCTGACACTGTCTTATTTATGTAATCCCTTTGACACTTAATCCTATCTTTTTGATCAATTATGAACTGAAACTGATCATTTTTATTAGTAAGATGGCATTGGTACATGGCACCTTGATCGGATTGAATTGGAATCCCCTGCTACGTTTCTAGCTCTACCATTAGGGGTAAGTCCGAGTGAGCATGTGTTGAACTGTACATCTCCTGCCTCTCTTATTCCCACTCTTATATTTAACAAGGGTCACTTTTCAGTTAAATTTAAATGACTAAGGATAATTGTGTGTTAAATAAAGAGTTCAACCAATAGTATTAAGTGGAACAAAAAAAAAAAAAAACACTAAAAGCAATAAAATAGTAAGTTGTTCCTCAACAGTCAGGACAAGGGCTGATCAAGTCATTGTTTTTCATAATGTCCATTTTACTTCAACAGGTTTCCTTTTAGGTGCTCAGTTAGTTGTCACCAATCAGGGAGAACATATGATATTTGTACCTTTGGAACTGGTTTATTTCACTCAGCATGATGTTTTGCAGATTCCTCCATTTTTTTGCAAATGACCGGATTTCATTTTTTTTTACTGCTGTATAGTATTCTATAGAGTACATATCCCATAATTTTTTTTTTTGACAGACAGAGTTGACAGTGAGAGAGAGAGACAGATAGAAAGGTCTTCATTTGCCATTGGTTCACCCTCCAATGGCCGCCGCAGCTGGCACGCTGCGGCCAGCGCACCGCGCTGATCCGAAGCCAGGAGCCAGGTGCTTCTCCTGGTCTCCCATGGGGTGCAGGGCCCAAGCACTTGGGCCATCCTCCACTGCACTCCCTGGCCACAGCAGAGAACTGGCCTGGATGAGGGGCAACCGGGACAGAATCTGGCACCCCAACCAGGACTAGAACCCGCTGTGCTGGCACCGCAAGGTGGAGGATTAGCCTATTGAGCCGCTGCGCCAGCCTTGATTTTATTTCTTTTGAGTGAATTCCCAGGAGTAGGATGGCCAGGTCATATGGCAGATCTATTTTCAGATTTCTGAGAAATTTCCATGTTGTACTCATAATGGTTGTACTAGTTTATATTCCCAACAGTGTTTTAGGGTACATTTTCTCCCACATCCTTGCTAGCATTTATTGATTTTTTTTAAGTTTGGATGATAGCCATGCTAACTGGGGTGAGGTGAAACCTCATTGTGGTTTTTATTTGCATTTCCCTGATAGCTAGTGGTCCTGAGTATTTTTTCCTGTGTCTGTCAGCTACTTGAATTTCATCCTTTGAACAATTCCTGTTCATATCCTTTTCCCCTTTCCTAACTGAATTGTTTTGTTATTGTTTAGTTTCTTGAGTACTTTATAGATCCTGGATATTAATCCTTTATCAGTTGCATAGTTTGCAAATATTTTCTTCTGTTGGTTGCCTCTTAACTTTGTTGAGTGTTTCCTTTGCATTTCAGAAGTCTTTTAGCTTGATGTAATCCTATTTTTGCTTTGATTGCCTATGTTTTTGCTTTGATTGCCTATGCCAATGTCTTGCAGACATTCCCACTAGGTCTCCCTCTAGTAATTTGATGTAATCAGGTCATAAATTTAGATCCTTGATCCATTGTGAGTTGACATTTTGTATCAGGTACAAGGTAGGATTTTGTCTCATGTTTCTGCACATGTAGATCCAGTTTTCCAAACAGCATTTGTTGATGAGATTGTCATTCTCCAGGGATTGATTTTAACTCCTTTGTCAAAGATAAGTTGGTTGTAGCTGCATCAATTTCTCGGTTATCTATTCTGTTCTGTTGGCCTGCATGTTTATTTTTGTGCAAGTACCAGGATGTTTGGGACTTCAACACCCCAATTTCATCAGTGAACAGATAAATTAGGTAAAACATCAAAGAAAAAAACCACAGATAATGTATATTATGGACCAAATGGACCTAATTGATGTCTACAGATCATTTCATCCCATAGCTGTTAGAATACACATTCTTTTCATCAGTGCCTGTAACTTTCTCTAGGCCATAAAACAAGTCTCAACAAATTTCAAAATTTTGAAATCATATCATGTATCATTTCTGACCACAATGGAAAGAAGATGGAAATTAACAACATAAGAAACTCTGGAAAATAAGCAAACACATAGAGGCTGAACAACATGCTCCTGAATGAACAGAGGTTCATAGAAGAAATCAAATGAGACATCAAAAAATATCTAGAAATAAATGAAGATTATTACACAACTTTTCAAAACTTAAGTGATACAGCGAAATAGTGTTAAGAAAATTTATAGCAATTAACGCCTACATCAAGAAATTGGAAAGGCATTAAATAAATTATCTAATAATATATCTGAAAACATAAAAAATAAGAACAAACCAAACCCCAAGTTAGTAGGAAGAAATTAAAATTAGAGAAGAAAAAAAATTGAAACAAAAAATATAGAAGATCAGTGAAATTATAAAGCTTTTTTAAAAAATAAAATTGATACAACATTGGCCCAATTAACCAAGGGAAGATCCAAACTAATAAAATCAGAGATGAAAAAGGAAATGTTTCAATGAACACCACAGGAATAAGAATCATCACAAATTACTGCAAACAGTTGTGTGCCAACAAATGGGAAAATCTAGAAGAAATGGAAAGATTTCTGGACACATACAGTCTTCCAAAATTGAATCATGAAGACACAGAAAACCTACATAGGCCAATAACCAAGATGGAGCTGAATTGTTAATAAAGACCCTTCCAAAAAGAAAAGCACGGGGCTTGACACCTTCACTGCTGAATTCTACCAAACTTTTAAATAGCTAATTCCTATTCTTCTGAAACTACCCAAAATAATTGAAAGGGGGGGATCCTCCCAAATGCTTTCTATAAGGTCATTATCACTTTGACTTCAAAACCAGGAAAATTTACAACAAAGAAAGAATTTATAGATCCATATCCATGATGAATATAGGTGCAAAAATCCTCATCAAAATATGAGCTAATAGAATTCAAGAACACATCAGAAAGATCATTTACCCAGAGCACATGGGATTTATCCCTGGTATGCAGGGATAGTTGAACATTCACGAATCAATAAATGTGATACATCACATTAACAAATGAAGAAAGAATCATATTATCTCAATAGATGCAGAGAAAGCATTTGATAAAAATACAACCACCTTTCCTTATCAAAACCTAAGGAAATTGGGTATAGAAGGAACTTCTTCAATATGATCAAGGCAATAAACAACAACCTTACAACCAACATCATATGGAATGGGCAAAAGTTGGGAGCATTTCCACTAAGATTCAGAACTAGAAAAGGATGTTCAATTTCACCATTGCTATTCAACATAGTGCTGGAAGTTTTAGAGCCATTAGGCCAGAAAAAGAGGAAGTCAAGTTATCCCTGAATGCAGATGAAATTATCCTATATGCAGGGAATCAAAAGACTAAAACTATTGGAATTTATATGAGAGCTTGGTAAAGTTGCAGGATAAAAAATCAAGACACAAAAATCAGTCACCTTTGTATACACAAATAATGCCATTGCTGAAAAATAACTTGTGAAATCGGTGCCACTCACCATAGGAACACCTTGGTATAAGTTTAATCAAGGATGTGAAAGATCTCTACAATGAAAATTACAAAACATTAAAGAAATAGTAGGCAAAAACAATGGGAAAATCTTCCATATTCATGGATTAGAAGAATTAAATATCATCAAAATGTCCATTTTATTTGAAGCAATTTATAGGTTCAATGGCTGCTGCGGCCTGCGCGCTGCGGCCGGCGCACCGCGCTGATCCGAAGCCAGGAGCCAGGTGCTTCTCCTGGTCTCCCATGGGGTGCAGGACCCAAGCACTTGGGCCATCCTCCACTGCACTCCCTGTCCACAGCAGAGAGCTGGCCTGGAAGAGAGGCATCCGGGACAGAATCTGGCACCCCGACCGGGACTAGAACCCCTGGGTGCCAGTGCCGCAGGCGGAGGATTAGCTTTTTGAGCCACGGCGCTGGCCCAGTGCAATCCTAATACAAGTTCCAATGACATTTTTTTTATATCTGGAAAAAAGTATTGCTAAAATTCATATGAAAACACGAGACCCTGAAAAGCTAAAGTGATCTTAAGCAACAAAACCAAAGCTGGAGGCGTCAAAATACAAGACTTCAAGATCTACTACAGGGCAGTTATAATCAAAACAGGTTGGTGCTTATACAACAACCCCACACATCACAAAGTGTTAGCTAACAATGGACCAGAGTAGTCACTGATCCTACTCAAGTGACATTTATCATTTTCTACAGTTAAATCATACAAGCTTGTCAATATCCTCTACTGGTATTGCCGTAATAGTGACTCCTGTTTACTTATCTGGTCACATAACTACATTCTGTGAGTTTGATTATGACGACAGTTGTCTATACTCTGTCTCTCCAGTCTCTAAGATAGCACCTCACACATAGCAGTTAATAACTGTTTGGCTATTACACTGGTGTCCACTCTATGCGCACCACAATATGGTCAGGTGGTGGTGTGATACACAGATGGATCAGACAGAGAGAAAGCACTGGTGTAATAAGGTAGAAACATGGGACAGGGAGACATATTTTTGTCTAGAAGTTGAATGAGAATTTAAATTGTCATGGTATTGGAGGATGAGAAAGAATAGCAAAGGTATGACAGTGTGAGATAGTTAGATATGTTTGCCCAATGACTGGAGGAACTGTTTCACAGGGAGGAGAAATAAGTGAATGGTGATACAGCTGGAGGATACAAGTGTGAACTCTAAAAAACCTTCCTCAGGCTACCTACCTTATGTGTTATTTCGGACAGAAATTATTTCTAGGGCAAGAAAAGAAAAAGAGGGAGATTTGGAGTAATTCAGTTTGTTATCCTTTAGTAGAAGATCATAAAACTGTAGATAGGGAGTTTTGAGTTTTAATCTTTGCCACTAAATAATATGTCTAGGACAAATGCATAAAAATTCTCTGAACTCAATGGAGTCAGTTTATGTTACTTAGAAGTGTATTATTATGAGTATGTTTTATATTTGATACAAGAATTTCTGAAAGCTTTGTTTTTCAGCAAGTTATATTGTGAGTTTTTTATTCTTTGAGTTTTAAAAATCAAACCAAATTACAGTCCATTCTTGGTTGATCATATTGGCATTAATGAAATAATTTCTAGTCTCGCCTTCACAGGGCCTATGAACCTCACTACCTACAAATTCTACCTTCATTCTTCCCTTTACCATTTTCTAAACTATTGATGTCAGTCCTACTGTGATTCAAATACCTATAAAGCAAATAAGGCTTTTAGTGACAGATCTAATTATTTGCAGTTTTTAAAAATTCCTGTTGCCTTATTTTGCTGTTCCTGAACCTTCCTTTTGAGTGTATTTTCTGTACTTAACTTGAGGGAAATTGCCCCAAAACATCTAGTGCTTTGTTTTCTGAGAAGGCTCTTTGGCTCTCCTTCAATTCATAGAATAGGACATCTGTCTTCACACTGCCTTTACACATTATTTTCAGCCTTAAGAACATTTATTAAGCTTATTTGTGGATCTACCTGGTCTGAATAAACAGTAGAAAATGATGTGCAAATAAGAAGTTCCATATAGACTTTTTTAAAAAAAGATTCATTTATTTGAAAGTCAGAGTTACGCAGAGAGAGAAGGAGAGGTGGAGAGAGAGGTCTTCCATCCGCTGGTTCACTCCCCAATTGGCCACAATGGCTGGAGCTGTGCTGATCGGAAGGCAGGAGCTAGGAGCATCTTTTAGGTCTCCTATGTGGGTGTAGGGGCCCAAGGAGTTGGGGCATCTTGCACTGCTTTCCCAGGCCATAGCAGAGAGCTGGATTGGAAGTGGAGCAGCCAGGTCTCGAACCATCACCCATATGGAATGTTGGCACTGTAGGTAGCAGCGCACTGATCCGAAGCCAGGAGCCAGGTGCTTCTCCTGGTCTCTCATGCGGGTGCAGGGCCCAAGCACTTGGGCCATCCTCCATTGCACTCCCGGGCTACAGCAGAGAGCTGGCCTGGAAGAGGGGCAACTGGGACAGAATCCGGCACCCCAACCGGGACTAGAACCTGGTGTGCCAGTGCCGCAGGCAGAGGATTAGCCTATTGAGCAATGGTGCTGTCCCATATTATCTTTTCTTAGGCCTGAGTGATCGGCATAAAAGCAGCATTCTTCCCCAAGTGCAGCGCACAACCCTCCTTGTTGTGAAAACACTAGGTTGAGTCCCCGTCTCATCTGTAACACAACTTCAGCCAGAGAGGAGAGGGATTGTTCCAAGTGGGTAATCGAGTTTTCTATGCATTCTATGTCAATGTCTATAGCTGCCCTTAATTTGGAGTACTATTGGTTTTGGGTTACTAGGGCTGACACCCCGGTGCCCAGCGCCCCCCACCCCCAGGCTGGCTCCTATTAGTAAACTCAGAGTTAGGGCAGTTATGGGCTCCCTTTTATATCTGTGGGTTTTATTTATTTCCTGTTTGTCTTGGACTCTATTTAGGAATTCACTATTTGTATGGTACAGAATTTTGGGGACCAATCTAACCAGTATGCAATAATCAGTCTGATTTAAGACCTGGAGATGGACACAAGGGGTAAGACCGGTAGAACAAGTCCACCAGGTATCATTGTGAGGTATGACATACCGGTTTGCTGGGTATACTTTAAGAATAGAACTACAGAGATGTTTTTTTCTGTGGGGGACTTTTCCCAAGCAGAGTCCCTGCCCCGTAACCTGTCCTAAAGTTAAACCCTGGTTACAGCTTTTCCATCTACAGTTAGCAGAGGAGGTAGAGTTAGAAAACACGGTGGTTACTGCATAACCTTCATAATAAGGGGTGGGGGGATTATATCATAGCAAAGCCAACAAGCCATTGTTAAATTTGGGTTGGTGACATTTAGGACCTGGAAAGACTGGGCAAGCAAATCTAATAGCGGGTGTTTTATGGGAAACTGAAGATCAAGGGTGTTGGGGGCATTAGTAACCCTTGTGAGTCCAGAGCAAATGGTAGGGCTTATTGCATTGGTTTAGAGGCGATAATGGGGCCTGCCATACTGGGGGTCAGCTTTTGGGTTGGTTGAGGATTTACTACCTGATTGGGGCCTATTGCCACTGACTCCTCTGTCAGAAACCTCTGAGGGAAAATATCCCTCCTGGATCCGTACCTTCCATATAATATCTAACACCCCAGCTCCTTCCATAGGCCCATCTAGGGTCACTGGGGTCGGTTACATTAATTTGGATTTGTTTACATAGCCGGTTGCCGACCTTGTGATTTTGTTTCCACCTTGCACTCCCAAAAGGGCAGTTAGGTATACAATTTTCCGGCCACCATTGTACCTTGATATTTGGATCTTTTCCTGGTTTCAGTATCCAGTTTGATGCTATGTTTCACACCCCAATAGGCACAGCAGTAGTGACTGGGATTGTTACAGTGGGTCAGTCCTGAAGCAGGGCACATATAGAAGTCCTTAGCATTTAAGCAGCAGTCAAGAGGGGCTAGAGCACAAAGGGTCGTTACAAAAGATGTGTCGCTGGCCCACCAAGTGGTCTGGTCTGTGATTGTACAACTTTGCTGTTTCTACTCAGCACCCATGGGTATGGTTGATGAGGGTTACTTACAGCCGAAGCTTGACAGAAGGAAAAGAAAAACAAGAGCAAAAGCAAAATCAAAGCTAGCTGGGAGGGTTTTGGGATTGGCCCCCATCTCTGTGCAATTTGAGTCTCAGTGGGCCAGACAGATGTTTGAGGATGTTCCAGGTTTCTCCTTGAGGCTCCGTTGTTGGAGGAGCGGGCAGGTCCATTGGCCGGGCGTGAGAGTAGTGGGTTCATGCGGCGACCCCGTCTACTTTGAGAGCCGTGGGAGTTGTCATGAGGACGACAAAGGGGCCCTTCCATCGAGGCTCGAGATTCTTGCGATGATGTCTCCGAACCAGAACCCAATCCCCTGGTTGGAATCTATGAGGGGTAGGAGGAGAAGAAGTTTCATATACAGCTTTTAATTTAGGCCAAATATCCTGGTGTGTTAGCTGGGGCCGACCAGGACATCCGGGTCATCTAGAGTAGCAATCAAATCAGACTGTAAACTAGGTATCGGGGAGGGAGTTTGCCATACATAATTTTAAAAGGAGTAAGGCTTAGCTGATAGGGGGAATTTCTAACCCAGAATAGAGCAAAGGGAAGGAGAGTTAGCCAGTCTGCGCCAGTCTCTAAGGCCAGTTTAGTTAAGGTCTCTTTTAGAGTTCTGTTCATTCTTTTTACTGGCTTTGGGGCCAGTATGCACAATGTAATTTCCAATTTGCCCCCAGTGCAGTTCTGTTCCCTGGCTGGGCCATTGTCTGACCCGATCATGGTGGGAAATCCATACCTGGGCATGATCTCTTTAACCAGTTTTTTTGCTACCACGTTGGCAGTTTCATGTTTTGTGGGGAAGGCTTTAGTCCATCCAGAGAAAGTATCTATGAACACTAATAAATATTTATAGCCACATTTTCCTGACTTAATTTCGGTAAAGTCAACTTCCCAATATGTACCCGGTCGGGTTCCTCTAATTCTTGTACCCGAACTGTTGGGGGCCAAGCAAGCATTAGTCAACCGACAGGCGCCGCACTTGGAAACAATTTCTTTGATAAGGTCGTTGCCATCAGGTATTCTCAGGTCGTATTGCTTGAGCAGGGTTGAGAGCAGCGGGAACCTGGAAAGTTATTCTAGCGGGGTTAAGTAACAGGGTTTGATAATGAGTTACCCTCACATTACTTAGCCACCGGTCTGGTGGTTGTTTGAGGACGCCCTCCAAGGCATGAGGGGTGCCCACAGTTAAATTCTGTCCCAGAGGGAATTTATCAGCATCCTTCACCAAGAGGGCCACTGCAGCCTATGATGCGGAGGCACGGAGGCCATCTGGCAGCTACCGGATCCAGTTTTTTTGACAAGTAGGCCACTGGTCTTTTCCATGGCCCCACAGTCTGGGTAAGCACCCCTTTCGTGACACCCTTTCGCTCGTCCACGAACAAGTAAAAGGGTTTAGTCACATCAGGGAGTCCCAGGGCAGGGGCCTCCAGGAGTTTTCTCTTGAGGAGGTTGAACACTTTTGGTTGTTGCTGAGTCCAACTAAAACACAGCCCCTCCTTGATGGCTTCATACAGGGGCTTAGCTATTTCTGCGAACCCAGGAATCCAGAGGCGGCAGAACCCTGCTGTGCCCAGGAATTCTCTTACCTGCTGGATGGTGGTGGGGGTTGGAATTTTTAACACTGTTTCTTTTCTCGCATCGGAGAGCCACCACCAGCCATCTTCAAGCAAGTATCCCAAGTATGTCACCTTAGATCTGCAAATCTGAGCCTTTTTGGCAGAGGCTCGATATCCCAAGTCCCCCAAAGTCTGCAGTAAGTTCTCAGTTCCTGTCAGGCAGGTTTCCCGGTCTGCAGCCTCTATTAACAGGTCATCCACGTACTGTAACAGACTCACATTAGGATTTAGGGTTTGATACTCACTTAGGTCTTCATGTAGGGCCTCATCAAAAATAGTCGGAGAATTTTTGAATCCTTGGGGTAATCTTGTCCAAATCAGCTGGCCACTTATACCAATCTCAGGGTCCTGCCATTTGAAAGCAAAGTACAACTGGCTTTTGGGAGCCAATTGCAGGCTGAAGAAGGCATCCTTTAGATCCAGGACGGTGTACCACTTCCTGTCTGGAGGCAGAGTACTAAGGAGAGTATAAGGATTTGGAACTGTAGGGTGAATGTCTATTACTCTCTTAATTACCTCTTGTAAGTCCTGGACTGGCCGGTAGTCATTGGAGTATGGTTTCTTTACCGGCAGCAAGGGGGTGTTCCAGGTGGAATGCACAGGCTTTAAGACCCCCAATTTCAGCAACCTCCTGATGTAAGGAGTTATTCCCTCCTTTGCTTGTAGTGGCATTGGGTACTGGCGGACCTTTACCGGGTTGGCACCTGCTTTGAGCTCCACATAAACTGGAGGTTGGTGCTTGGCCAGTCCCATATCCCCGGTCTCGGCCCACGCTAATGGAAATCCTTGGAGCCAGTTTGTTATTTTTGTCTCCGGGGTGGGAGACTCCTGGTGAAGTCAGTATTCTTCAGTTAAGTCACTGGTAACAAGTACCCGAATTGGCTGCCCATCACCATGGAGCAGTCGCGCCCCATGGTCCAAAAAGTGAATTTCAGCTTTCATTTTAGACAAGAGATCACGGCCCAACAAGGGGTAGGGGCATTTAGGTAGGACCAGGAACGAGTGGGTTACCCGTCCCACTCCCAAGTCCACCATTCTTCGGGTAGTCCATTTATAGGGCTTGGTGCCCGTGGCCCCTTGGACCCCAATTGTTTTATCAGACATGGGCTATCCAGGAGTTAAGAGAACTGAGTTTTCAGCTTCCATGTCTACCATGAATTTTACTGGCTTCCCCTTCACTTTTAGGGTTACCCTAGGTTCAGGGAGGGGATATGAACCCCGTCTCCCCTAGTCACTGTCCTCCTCCAGGGTTGCTGGGAGGACCCAAGCTGGCAGGGGCTGCCCCTTTTTTAGGGGGCAATCCTTGACCCAGTGCCCTTCCTCCTTACAATAGGCGCATTGATTTTTCCCCACTTTAGGATTACGGCTCTGTGGTCCTTTGCTCTCTCCTGAAGGTGGCTTAGTTGTTCCAGTGCTGGCATGAATGAGAATCTCGAGTAATTCCTCCCAGTGTTGTGCCTGTTGCTGTCCTAGGAGCCTCGCTAAGCTCTTTTCCTGTCTCTTTTCTTGTCTCTCTTCTTTTTGTTCTCCTGTTTCTCTTTTGTCAAAAACTTTTTCTGTCACTGCCACTAGTTCTTGAAGGTGTTTTTCGCATAATGTATCTAGTGCCTGTAGTTTCTTTTTTATGTTTGGCGCTGCCTGATTGATGTATGCAAACATTATAATTTGGGCCGATTCCTCTGCCTCAAGGTCATAAGGCGTATATTGGTGAAAAGCCTCTAACAGCCCTTCTAGATAAGCTGTGGGGCTCTTGTTTTCTCCCTGCCTTATATCATAAAATTTGGCCATGTCGGTTGGCTTGCGTGCTGCTGCTTTGAGACCCGCCAGCAGAGCCTGGTGATAGACTTGGAGTCTCCTTACCTTGTGCCATATTGTAATCCCAATCAGGACGGGTGGCGGGAAAATAAGCATTAATGATCGCAGGATCTTTCAAAGGGGCCCTGGTCGGTCCTGGCACTGCTTTTCGGGCTGCCTCCAGGGTCTGGTTCCTCTCCTCCGTGGTGAAAAGGATACTTAAAAGTTGGTTACAATCATCCCAGGTGGGCTGGTGGTTGAACAAAACAGTTTCTAAAAGGTTAATAAGCTCTTGGGGATTCTTAGAGAAAGGGGCATTTTGTATTCGCCAGTTGTACAGATCAATGGTTGTGAACGGCCAATACCAGAGGAGTTGGTTGCCATCGGCGTCTGCCAGCCCTGACAGTCTTAGGGGCAGGGTTACCGTGGTGTCGGGCTGAGGAGGGGCTCCCCTGTGGCTCTGGGTGGACTGAGTCAGCCCCTGAGGGAGCTCCTCCCACTGCCCCTCCTCCTCTAGGGGCGGGGGTGCATTCCCCATCAGAGGGGAGTAGGGTGGGGGAAAAAGTTTGGACTCATCCATTCCTCCTTGGAAAACAGGTGGTTTTTGTTCTTCTTTTTCTTTTGTTTTATCAGGGAGCACCTGCGAGGGAGTAGACAGATTAGAAACCAGTATTAGGGAAGTTGGTAGAAAGGATCGGAGCCAGGGGAGGGGTCCGTCTACCCCTTCGACAAGACTCCTCCAGGTTACAATGTAGGGTACCTGTTCTGGATGTCTGGTTCGAGGCTGAAAGATCAAATCTTCAACTTTGGAAATAATAGTCAAGTTAAACGTCCCTTCTTGCGGCCAGCCCACATCAAAAGTGGACCATTCCGAGGTGCAAAAACTAACCCAATTGTTTTTCTTAACATTTACACTGTTGTTATGAGCCACCTTTTAAACATCTTTCCAATGTACAAAGGTCAGGTCTAACGGAGAGGAAGGAGTTGCCCCCATTTTCCATCCCGTTGATTCAATCGTCCACAAAAATAGAATGAGACAAACACTAATTAACGAAAAGACAATTAGACACTGGGCCTGTACAGAATTTCTGTGGACAGATTCAGATGATCTTATTACAGAAGATCTCGATCGCTCCGAGGGCAAACCTCCGGGAGCCTCTGAGGGCGAACCTCCAGGAGTCTCCGAGGGTGAACCTCCGGGAGTTTGAAGGAGACCAAAGACCTTATGGATGGGATGAGAACTCTGCAGCTGCAACAAAGTTTCCTCTTTCTCCCCAGAGTTACAGAGTGGACCTTCCCAGGTCCTGGATGGGAGGATTCTGAGACTGGAATCCTCGCCCAGATGAGGAGTCAGGACATCTCCTGTTTCCTCCAGGGTTGCCCTGTGAGCTCATCCACTTGGGCAAAACCCTCAGATTCAGACTTCAGATGCGATGGCCACACTACAGAACAGTTAACAATAAAATACACTTGGACAACAAAGAGACTAACAAACTCACCCAGTCGACTGGAGCAAACCTTTGGGTTCGAGGTCTCTGGGGGGCTTTTGGGGATCCCGGACGAGCCCCCAAGATGTTATGCTCAGATAGTTGGATCCCCAAACGCCGCCAGAGGCTTGAACACACTGAAAAGCAAAAACAAGGTTTAGGTTTTATTTCAGAAGTACAAGCTGCACGACAGGGACCCTGTTTAACCAACTACGCAGCGGTAGGCAGGGGAAGGCCTTGAGCCGTGCTCAGGAGCATCTTTTAAAGCAGGGTTATGTCATCGAGGGGTGTGGGGTAACAGCCGATTAGCTAGGGTCACCGCGGTCATTCCTGATTGGCTTGGACCCAGGGGATTTCCTTACATGGTGAATGCTAGCAAGCTGTTCTGTAGTAAGTTTCGAGTTCTGGTGTAAGTTTCGGTTTCCCCAGCCTGACGGCTGCTTTTATAGGAAGTCAGGCCTGCCTCTCAAGATGGAGGTGCTTTTTCAAAATGTAGTTACTCCATCCCCTCACAACCTATTTGTCCTATCAAAGCCTCTGGTTTTCTGTAAAATGGAAATAATAGTGTCTACTTAATTGGGTTAGAGTCAGCACAAAATAAGATAATCATTCAAACTATCCAATGCTTAGCACATGACAGTTTATTATATGAGTCCTTACTTACATTACTGAATATTGCAGTCATTCCTGGATGAGGTGTTTGCTAAGTTGTGCACAGTTGGTACTATCAAATTCATTACCATTCGATTATTGATCCGTGAGTTTGGTTCCATTGCACTAAGATTATTGAGTCTCTCACTCTCTGATTAGTTATCCTCAGTGCATTTTTCCATGGTTTCTGAAACTTTGTTTCCATCATTTGTTCCCCCATATATGTGCTTTTGGTCACACTAGATGATCTCACTTGATTGCCACGAGGTTTATTTTTGTAGAGATGACACTGTCCACATGCCCTCTACAACTGGACCAGGTAGGAATGAAAATTGACTGAATGGGGCTGATAACACCTTCATAGAACCCTCTGGGAAAATCTAGCATGTGATTCTTGGTTACTTTTGGCAGTGGGATTAGCCATAGGATTTCTTATGTGTGATCTCTGGGGCTCTTTTAAACAGGATACTGAAGTCTGAAGATGAAACACATTGGGATTTCAAGTAGGTATTCAGGTGTCATCAGCTCAAGGTGGAACTGATGAGAAGATAAAGCTAGTACAGCTTTAATGAATTGGCTAGTGTTTCAGTTGGTGATATTGATTCAGCAATGCTTGTCTTCTTGTGTCTTGGTGATATCATAGAATCTCATCCTACTGTGTTCTCCAACTTAATGAAAATATTATAAAATTGATGTAGTTAAGTGTTGCTGTTGATTTCTCAACAATGTTGCAGTGGATTTGTTTCTGAGAGGAGCAGCGTGGTGGGGGCAAGGGGCGCGGAGTCACCACACAGACCCCGGGAGTTGGGTGAAAGCAGGCTTGAGGCAAGCAGCCCGCAGACTCGTTTATTTCAGTTGGTACAACATCTTATATAGCCAAGACAAACCAATCTGGTCAAGGGGCAGTCTATGCCCCAACCAATCACAGCCTGTTGCCCGGCAGTTTCCAAAGCCATCCAATCACAGCCTGTTGCCAGGCAGTTTCCAAAGCCATCCAATCACAGCCTGTTGCCAGGCAGTTTCCAAAGCCATCCAATCACAGCCTGTTGCCAGGCAGGCTCCATTGCCAGGTGGGTTTCAAAGCCATTCCTGAGTAACTGATGCTCGCTTGCCAGTGGCCACCTTGGCATGGCCTTCTCATTCCACCACAGTTAAGATTTAAAAAATTAAAAGTTTAACTCCGGCAAAGTGTTTCGAAGCAGCAGAAACTGTAAGTGCTCCTGTGAGTTTGAGTTGTTACTGCAACACTTCACAGAGCTACTACATGCAAATGAGCATATGCTGATTCTAGACACACACCCTAAAAAGCTCTCACACAGTACTTAATGAAACCTGTGAAAGATTACTTACTGCAGTATTGTTTATAATAATTAGAAATTATTACTACAGGACAGTGGTAAGTAAATTAAGTCAGGTTTACACAATGAAATACCAGAAAGCAGTTAAAAGTGGATGAACTAGATCTACAAATATCAGCCTGAATTAAACAGTATTTTATTTAAAAATCATAAGTTGTGAGTTGAGGGATTATTGGTACAGTGAAAATAATTTATGTTAAGTCAAAGAACATGCAAATAATATTTATGAATTTATATGTAGTGAAAGTTTAAATGCATGCATATTTTGCATACTACATTTAAGTCATTAGTATGATTTTTAGAGAAGAAACAAAATGAAAATGACATGATAAAATATCAAATATTTGTATTCTATGGGTATTTATTTAAGAAAAAATGCTAGTGCAGCATTGACAAAATATTGAGATTTCAGGAGACTAAACTTTTTTTTCTATTTTATATGATTAACATATTTTATGACTTTGTAAAATAGGAGCAGAGGAAATTTATACATGGCCACAATAATGAGAAATTCTATCAGTGAAAGGGGAACTAAGTCTTTATTGTACCATACTCCCTGGTCCATTGTTCCCATTGCCCAAGAAAACCACTCTTTTTTTTTTTTTGACTTTTATTTAATGAATATAAATTTCCAAAGTACAGCTTATGGATTACAATGGCTTCCCCCCCATAACGTCCCTCCCACCCGCAACCCTCCTCTTTCTTTCCCACTTCCTCTCCCCTTCCATTCACATCAAGACTCATTTTCGATTCATCAACTCCTGCCTTCCAGGTTGTGCATTAGTAGGAAACTGGAGTCAAGAGCAGAGCTGGGACCTGTTCCAGGCTTTCTGATATTGATTGTGGGAGTTGGAGGCAGGATCTTAACCATTGTGTCAAATGTCTGCCTTTATTTTTATTTTATTTTATTTTATTTATTTATTTTTTTATTTTTGACAGGCAGAGTGGACAGTGAGAGAGAGAGACAGAGAGAAAGGTCTTCCTTTTGCCGTTGGTTCACCCTCCAATGGCCGCCGCGGCCGGTGCGCTGCGGCCAGCGCACCGCGCTGATCCGATGGCAGGAGCCAGGAGCCAGGTGCTTTTCCTGGTCTCCCATGGGGTGCAGGGCCCAAGCACTTGGGCCATCCTCCACTGCACTCCCTGGCCACAGCAGAGAGCTGGCCTGGAAGAGGGGCAACCGGGACAGAATCCGGAGCCCCGACCGGGACTAGAACCCGGTGTGCCGGCGCCGCTAGGCGGAGGATTAGCCTAGTGAGCCGCGGCGCCGGCCAAATGTCTGCCTTTAAACTTTTAATTCCATTTTCCATGAACTTTATGAAGTACCCTCATATATCTCAAAGATCATTCCTCCTAAAATATCTGACTTTATTTTCTTGAGAAAGTTTTGCTTAATGAAGAAAATATAAGCATAGTTTTTCTTGAAATCTGTACTTTAGAATATGGAGAATCAATTTTAGGTAGTAAATTTTTAGGACAGATTGTACTTAGATCCAGACCCATCTTGAGACAAAGTATATTTATATTCATACCTGAAGACTATTTTCTCATTTCAGTTTGTCAACAGTTGAATATATTAATCGTGGAACCAGAAACAATGTCAGGGTGAACATATGTAAGGGAGTCATATCGCCAAAGAAAAGCATACTCTCTGTGACCTTGGGAAAATCTGGGATTTAGTGCTGCTACTTCTTTTACAAATCAACCTAACAAGATCATAACTGCACCTTTGGGTTGTTGTTGAATCCACATATTAGTTTTGTCCACCTTTGTATTCTGTTCAGTTTTTGCCATATAAATGCTTATTACTTGCTGATTTTTAGGAAGGTTAGTAATATTGTGACAGTATAGCTATATTTTATGAAAAAATTGAGGAAAATATTGTCCCTTTAAATACCTAAACCTGGGGAGTTAGCATTTAGCCTAGTGGTTTAGGTGCCCGCATCCCACATCTGAGTGCCTGGTTTCAATTCGTGGTTCTGGCTCTTGACTCCAGCTTCCTGCTAATGTGAACCCTGGTAGGCAGCAGTGATGATTCAAATAGTTGTGTCTCTGACTCCTGTGTGGGAGACCGGAGAACTGTTCTCAGCTCCCAGCTTTGGCCTGGCCCAGACCCAGCTGTTGCTAGCATTTGTGGAGTGAACCAGAGGATGGGAACACACTCTCTCTCTCTTAAATAATTTAAAGTGTTAAAAACATTAAAAATAAAGTGACTAAGCTCTTTATCGAGCTAAAAAAAGAAAAATAAAATCCATGAAATAGTGGGGTGGAGCTTGGTGGTTGAGCAGGGGTTTGATCTGGGAGCACAGTGAAGAGCCTGGACAGTCCCTCATCCCTGTCATCACAGTCTTTGGCTTGCAGCTTGCTACTCTCAAAATGTCTCTACAGTTGACTTTGGGAACATCAGAGGACAAAAATCCTATAAAACATGTGAGAGGAAAAACATCCTTTTTATCAATCTAGCTATGTTTCAAATGTGCCCTTTATCCATCTGTTCACTCCTTCTTGGTGCCCATAAGTGTGGGAAGGGCAGGGGCTCCACAGTTTCTAGGTGTTGTCCTTGATCCTTTTCTGAGGTCACATGGTGGTCACAATTTTAACTTCTTTAAGCCTTGTTTTCCTTATTGTCAAATGAGTCCAATAGTATCGCCTAGAATTGAAATTCCAAATACCTGACAGGAATATGACCTGGCTGTCATCCAACAGATGGCATTTGCATCCTGTAAGGTTGTGCCAAATGCTTACAGTTGATTGTAAACCAGGGTTGTTTAAGGGTAAAAACAGATCATGAATGTGAATGTGCTTTGAAAACTTAGAGGAGATGACATAAGTTTGTACTTTTAATGCAAACTACATGGAGCGTTCAGGACTTTTTTTTTTTTTTTTTTTTTTTTTTGACAGAGTTAGTGAGAGAGAGAGAGAGAGAAAGGTCTTCCTAGCCAAGTGAGCTGTGGTGCTGGCCTAGCATTCAGGACGTTTGAGAAGTGCTTTGAGCTGTTCAACCCCTAAAATTTTCTGAGAATGAAAAATTATTGGCCCATGATGTCAGTTAATTTAAACATACGCTTATTATACAATTTATCAACTTGGTATTTACCTGAGAGAAATGAAAACACTGTCTGCACAAAGGCTTGTATGTGGATATTCATTATAGTTTCATTTATAAGAGCTAAAATATGGTAAGGGATTCCCATTTCCACTTTCTGGTGAGTAAATAAATATTCTGTGGTGTATCCATACATTGGGATACTATGCAGTTGTAAAACAAAAACAAATTAATGGACTCAACAGCAGAGATGAACCTCAGAAGCATCATGATGGGGTCGTTGTTTGGCTTAGTGAATAACATGTATGCTACATAAGAGTGTCTGGGTGCAGTTCCTAGTTCTGGTTCCTGACTCTGGTTTGCTGCCAATGCAGAGCACCAGACGATGCTCTGCAGGAACCAAGTGTTTTGGTTCCTGCCACTCACAGAGGAGATCTGGCTTTAGTTCCCAGCTCCTGCTTCATCCTGGCCCAGTCCTGGCCATTGCAGGCATTTGGGATATGAACCAGCAGATAGGATCTCTGTCTTTTGTGTATCTCTCTGCATCTCAAATAATAATAATCATCATCATCATGCTAAGTGAAATAAACTATAAAACATTGCATACCATATGATTCCATTTATGTAAAATTCTGTATAAGATAAAATGTTAGTAACAGGAAGCAAAGTGGACAGTTGATTGCTAGAGGCCAGGGATTTGGGGGAGGGGTTGTAAGAGATATGAAGGAATTTTATGATGTGATAGAAATATTCTATATCTTGATTGTGGTAGTGACTACATGAGTATATATATGTTTATATATCTATTTGATAAAACTGAAATGAATTTATTTTGCTATATGCAAATTATACAATAAAAGCTGATTAAAAAATGAAAGATAAAAAGTTTGTTCATGAACAAAATAGAAAATGTGATGTTGAAAGAGACAAAATAATCTTATTTATAGGTTATATGTTTAGCTTTCGGGTAATCAATTTTACAGTGTCATCCCTTGCATTGAACGTTAGTCTCTAGTAACCCAAATTGCTAAGCAATCCTCTATACATACCTTATTGTTTCTCTGTGTTATCATTTGCAAATGCAGAACACTTGGGACAGCTTGCCTGGGACAGCTCCCTCCTCTGTTCTCCTACCTGGGACTCCCACTTCTTTTCCCCATCTAGCTACTTATGCTTGAAGGATCAGTTTAGAATTCATCTTCTCTGGGAGGCTTTCCTTGATTTCTTGCCCATTCCTTGTATGTTTGGGCATCTTTGGGCATTCTTGGCCATTAGCTTTATCATTATATTTGCCAGGTTACATTATAGTTAGCTCTTTATAGTTTTTTCAGGAAGATAAACCCATAATCTTCTAGAGATTAGGAACCATATCTTATACTTTTAATCCCCAGTGCCTAATACGTTGCTGATAGTCAATAAAGAAATGTTGAATGAAAGAATAAATGAATGGGGAATCCTGAAGGGAGAGGTGAGGCCATGTGAGACTAAGGCAAGAAAGAAAGGGGAGGAAGATGAACTTGAATTCCAACCTCTCATTTGGGGTTAGGGTATCAACTTAGGCAGATCTGGTTAATGTATCGGTCTCAGTTTTCTCAGATAAAAAATGAGGAAAATAGTTTTATCTACCAGATAAAATTGCTATGAGATATAAATGAGAGGTTATATTTGAAAGCACTCCATACATAGCAATGCAGTTTGTACACACAGTGTTATTACTATAATCATGGCTTATCAGAAACCAGAAAACATGCAACATTCTATTCTAGAGATTTCTCTGGCATACTCCAAGGACTCTGGGTAGGGCAAAAGCCATAGGTAACAGGTTTTTAATTTTGTAAATATATATTTGCTTATTTGAGAGAGAAAATTATCTTTCACCTGCTGGTTCACTCCCTAAATGATAGCAACAGTCAGGGCTAGTCAGGTTGAGGGCAGGAGCCAGGTCTCCCACGTGTGTGGCATGCCATCATCATCTGCCTTCTCAGGTGCATTAGCAGGGAACTGAATCAGAAATGAAGAAACTGGAGCTTGAACTGCAGAGCTAATATGGGATACCTGCATTGCAAATGGCAGCTTAATCCACTGTGCCACAACGCTGGCCCTGGCTTTCTATTTTGACAGCTGGGCAGAACAAGTTATTTAGGGAATGACATCTGCTTTCTCTGAATTCCGTCAACATTATTACAGGCCTCTTTATGGTGCATGTGATTAATTTTTGTCAATCCTAATTAATTTATGTTTCTTCAGACTGAGAAATGTCCTATATTTATTTATTTGTCAATTATTCTCTTACCAAAGTATAAAGCACTTTTTGAATGAATAAGACATGATACAAACAATAAACCCAATTTCAGATAACTTGTGTTTCGAATATTTTTCAGTGGATAGAAAGTCAATTGATTAGTTTCTTTGAGCTCTATTTTCTTCCTTGTCAGTGGAATACAAGTCCACAGGAACTGTTTATCACTCAGATTGGGAATCGTGAATACTTTGAAAACAGCTAAGTGCCTTTTCCTTTTCTGATTATCTTGGAAACAGATAGCTGGAAAGTCAAAGTCTTTTGGTAAAACTGTGCAGAGACTCTGAAAAAACAGATGCTCTAGGAGAACCTATACTCCAAGCTAAGAAATTCAGGATCAGGCTTTTGGTGCAGCTTTGAAGGCCAGGCAGGGATACCTTCATCCCATATTACAGTGCCTGGAATTGAATCTTGCCCTGCTTCCAATTCCAGCTCCCTGCCAATTCACACCCTGGGAAACAGCAGGCAATGACTCTAGTAATTGGGTCCCTGCCACCTTTGTGGGAGATCGGAGTTGAATTCCTGCCTCCGGACCACAGACAGCTCTGGCTCTGTTGGCATTTGAGAAGGGAACTAGCAGATAGGAGGTCCCTCTGTGTCTGTGTCTCTCCCTCACAAATAATTATAATAAAAATTAAAAAAAATTCAGGCTACATTGAAGGAAGTAATCTATTTGCATTGGAAAATTATTAGTTTCAAAAGTTAATGAGTAAAGTATATTTATTTGAAACTACATGATTGCAATTCTCTAAATAAATTTTACTCTCCACATGTATATTATTTTTTAAAGATTTTATTTATTTGAGAGGTAGAATTACAGAAAATAGAGGGAGAGACAGAGAGAAAGGTCTTCCATCTGCTGGTTCACTCCCCAAATGGCCGCAATGGCCAGAGCTGAGCCAATCTGAAGCCAGGAGCTTCTTTTGGGCCTCCCGTGTGGGTACAGGGGCCCAAGCGCTTGGGCCATCTTCCACTGCTTTCCCAGGCCATAAACAGCTGGATCAGAAAAGGAGCAGCTGGGACACAACCACCGTCCATATGGGATGCCAACGCCGCAGGCAGAGGCTTAGCCTACTATGCCACAGCACTAGTGCCTGCATGTGTATTATTTTAATAAGTTATTTTTGAGCCACCATTCTTTTGTTCATTCAACATACTTTCATTGAACATCTGCTACATGCCATTTGAGGTGTGGGTACTATCCATATAGAAGTGAGTAAAAACATAGTTGCTGACTCACTGGTATCATGTAAACTGCTACATAGAAAATAAAGATAAATCCATAAGCAATTGATGTATGGATATTTAAACGTGATAGAGTTATTCAATAGAATATTATTTGTCAACAAAAATGAATTGAATACGGATGTACACTAAAAAACACAAATTTCATGGAAATGCATATTATGAAAAAAAAACCCCATGGATTTCAAGTTTTTTCACACCAAAATAAACTCAACTTTTAATTAAATTTTCTACAAATTTTTCAAGTCCCTTTTGTAGTTGAAGCTCAAAAACATTAGGATAAGTGAAAAACTAATTATGAGAGTGTGGGCAATCTCAGCATTTTTATGATTTTATGATTCTATTTGTATAACATGTCCAGAATAAGCAAATGTATAGGGACAGAAATTAGATCAGAGTCTTAGGGTCTGGGATGAAGAGGACAGATGGGGAGTGATTACTAATGGGTCATTGTTTGTCCTGGCATAGATGAAAATATTCCAAAATCAATTGTGGTAATGGTTGCATAACTGTATGAATATACTAAAAACCATTGAATTGTGAACTTTAAATGGGTGAATTGTATGTGAATTTAATTTAAGCGAAACTGTTATTTTAAAAGTATGGGGAGAAAGAGAGAGAGAGAAAGAGAGAGAGAGAGAGAGAGGGAGATATTGAGAGAAGTAATAGAGTAAGTAGATAGACCTTTCACATATTTGTCACTTAGGGGAAGTACTAGGGTGTTTTGGTTCTATGTTGGTTGTCTAATTTATACAATAGTCTCGGGAAGATTTTTCATTTAATCTCAGAATATTGCTGTGATTTATTTATTATACAGACAAAACAAACAAGTTTGGAGAACTGGAGTTGCCAGAAGTCATACAACTTAAGGCACAGAATGTATAATTTAGCTCAGGCTTTAGGAAGGCAGAGAACAGTTGAGGGGTTGAATCAGAAAAGGGGGAAACGTTGTCTACTGAAATTTTAGGAAGAAGGACAAGGTGAAGACATGATCATTTTGAATTTTATGATCCTAAAAGCTCTTACAATCTAAATCCTATTTTAACACTGTTTACTTTTATTATTTTCTGGGCTAATATATTAAACTAATTAAGTATTTATATTTTAGATTACTCTGGAAAGGATGTCTATCATTCTGATTCTTCTAGGGGTGTGTTTGAGGAGTTGACTACCTATTTCCCCATGCTGGGCAACTGTATTCCAAGAAAAGTCTGAACTTATTGGAAAACAACAAGTAGAAGTGTGGTGGCCACAGAGTCAGACATATGTCTTTGTTAATTGTCTCTTAATCACAAAAGAGGATATTAGTGGCAATGCCAAAATGTCTTGCCTCCACCAAATTGATGAGATGGAATACAAATTCACCCCTAGTTTTTGAGAGTCCATCCTTGAATTATCCTATTCATTTCTCATAAAATCCTTCTTTCCTTTTTCTCATTGCAACCCACATACCTTCTCATACCAAATGATTTGGTGAGTATTGTTGATTCTGTTTCTAAAATACATAGTGAATTTAACCACCTATTTTTCCTTTAGTATGAAATCAGGACAGGCTAACCCATCTTTGTTTTCATATTCTCAGCTGATCTCACTGCTTTCATGTTGATCTCTCTTCTACCTCACAGTTGTGATAATTATAATTTTTTCATGAAAATTCTTTTTTTCTTTCTTTTTTTTAACTTTTATTTAATGAATATAAATTTCCAAAGTACAACTTCTGAATTACAATGGCTTCCCCCCCATAACGTCCCTCCCACCCGCAACCCTCCTCTTTCTTTCCCACTCCCTCCCCCCTTCCATTCACATCAAGATTCATTTTCGATCCTCTTTATATACAGAAGATCAGTTTAGCATACATTAAGTAAAGATTTCAACAGTTTGCTCCCACACAGAAACATAAAGTGAAAAATACTGTTTGAGTACTCATTATAGCATTAAATCTCAATGTACAGCATACTAAGGACAGAGATCCTACATGAGGAGTAAGTGCACAGTGACTCCTGTTGTTGACTTAACAAATTGACACTCTTGTTTATGGCCTCAGTAATCACCCTAGGCTCTTGTCATGAGCTGCCAAGGCTATGGAAGCCCCCTGAGTTTGCCGACTCTGATCATATTTAGACAAGGCCATGGTCAAAGTGGAAGTTCTCTCCTCCCTTCAGAGAAGGGTGCCTCCTTCTTTGATGACCTGTTCTTTCCACTGGGATCTCACTCGCAGAGATCTTTCATTTAGTTTTTTTTTTTTCCCCAGAGTGTCTTGGCTTTCCATGCCTGAAATACTCTCATGGGCTTTTCAGCCAGATCCGCATGCCTTAAGGGCTGATTCTGAGGCCAGACTGCTGTTTAGGACATCTGCCATTCTATGGGTCTGCTGTGTATCTCACTTCCCATGTTGGATTGTTCTCTCCCTTTTTTATTCTATCAGCTAGTATTTGCAGACACTATTCTTGTTTATGTGCTCCCTTTGGTTCTTAGTCCTATCATTCTGATCAATTGTGAACAGAAATTGATCACTTGGACTAGTGAGATGGCATTGGTACATGCCACCTTGATGGGAGAGAATTGGAATCCCCTGGTATGTTTCTAACTCTACCGTTTGAGGTAAGTCAGCTTGAGCATGTCCCGAATTGCACATCTCTTCCCTCTCTTATTCCCACTCTTATATTTAACAGCGATCACTTTTCAGTTAAGTTTCAACACTTGAGAATAACTGTGTATTGATTATAGTATTCAACCAAAAGTATTAAGTAGAACAAACAAACAAAAATACTAAGGGGGATAACGTATTAAGTTGTTCATCAACAGTCAGGGCGAGGGCTGATCAAGTCACCATTTCTCCTAGTGTTCATTTCACTTTAACAGGTTTCCTTTTTGGTGCTCAGTTGTCACCTATCAGGGAGAACATGTGGTATTTGTCCCTTTGGGATTGGCTTATTTCATTCAGCATAATGTTTTCCAAATTCCTAACAGGGATCACTTTTCAGTTAAAATTTAAACACCTAAGAATAATTGTGTGTTAATTACAGAGTTCAACCAATGGTACTAGAACAAAAAAAATACTAACATGGATAAAGTATTACATTGTACATCAACAGTCAGGACAAGAGCTGATCATTCTATCTTATGGTTCCCTGTAGGTTCTCCTGCCTAAAAAATTATCACACACTAATCTTTTAAAATATATCCTAAAAACTCATTCTGCAAATGAGGGCCTTACTCTTTGCTGGATGCTGTTCTTTCATTGGCTATAGAACATATTCTAACTTCTTTCCTTTTAGTCTTGGGTTTTACAGGTTTTAAAGTTAATTCATTTTTTTTTAAACTGACAAGTAAAACAGTGTGATGTTTTTGATATACCTAGATATTATAGAATGGCTAAATCAGGCAATTTATCATATACCTTAACTTACATATTGTTTCTTGGGGTGAGAGCATTTAAAATCTACACTCAGAATTTTCAAGTATACAATATATTTTCATTAATTGTTTTCACCATAATATACTTTATAAAATCTCTTGAATACATTTCTCTCATTTAACTCAATTTTTTTGTCCTTTGACCAACATCTCCCCAATACCATCATCCCTCAGTCTCTGGTAACCATCATTTTTGTTTCTATGAGTTAGAATTTTTTAGACTCCACATATAAATAAGATCATGTGGTATTTGTCTTTCTGTGCCTGGCGTATGTCATTTAACATAATGGCATCCAGGTCATCCATGTTGTTTCAAATTATAGTTTTCTTCTTTTTTGTGAGTGAACTTAATCCATTGTGAATGTGTACTACATTTTCTTTAGCCATCTCTTGTTAGATACTTAGTTGATTCCATATTTTGGCTATCATGTGTTTTGCTGCAATAAACAGAAGAGTACATGCACCTTTGTGGTATGTTGATTTTATTTCCTTTAGATATATACCCAGTGGCGAGATTGCTGGATCATGTAGTAGTTTTATTTTTAATTCTTTGAGGAACCCCCATGTTTTCCATAATGGTGGTATGGAGTGATCATCTGCATGTGGGTGACCAGGAAAGAGTGAAAATATGCCTCTCTATTTAGTAACATGTTACATATAACTACATAGCAGTTCGAAAATGAGTTTTTTTTTCTACATAGTCATGCTACTAGTAGGATTAAAAAGTTTTATTACTGGTGGATAGAATGGATATGGTGGGCCAGATTGGGGAAATCCTGACTCTATATGTTATATTTATTTATACAATAGACTCTAATTTATTATTGTAACATGTAACATTTTCTTTAAAATGAGCTACAACATTACTTTTCTGTAGGGAATGTGTGCTTCTACGAGCAGATGGCTTGCTTCCTATTATGGACACTGTGTATTTTGTGCCTGATTAAGATTTTACATTTGCTTTGTTTTCCAGGAAGTTTGTGGCTAAACTTATTGCCCTCTCTGGCAATTGTATAAATCTTCTGAAACATATTTTACCGATAGTATTAACAATAGCATTATCTTATATCTTATCTTAATATACCTGTATTTACTCTCTTTCTACATATACTCTTACTTTTTTCATTTCATTTCATTTCATTCTAACTTTTTTCATTTTTCATTCCAAATTTCTGCTAATTCTTTTGCTAATAAGAAGTAAATAAGTAAAACACAAGTATAAATAAATAAAATATCCTGTATTTAATGAGCATTATCAAAATTCCTACATCATATTGCTTTTGAGAGGCTGATGTCTATAAATTAAAAAAAAAGCGTTTTAACCATTGGTTGGCACATTTTAAGACCTGTATGAATTTTAGTTCTTTATTTTCATTGTAGAATCAAATCTTAATGAAGTGACCATCAGATAAACCTATTGGAAGTGACAGTCTCACTAACTCTTTCCAACAATGCTAAATGATGAAGGAAAAAATAAAAATGTACTTGAGGGTAACTTGACAACAATTATTCTATGCATATTATAACCCATATATCAGCTAGTAAATACATTATGCTATGCAAGATAACATGTTAGAAATCTTACTAGAGATAATCTCTAAGACACTTAATACATCTGATATGTGGATATCTTATAGATAAAATATATGGGTGACTAAGCAGATGAAGAGTCAATAACCAGAAAGACTATTGTTTACTCTCCACATCTTTCTATGTTAGTGATAGGTCTGGGTTTAGAAATCTTCATTCTAAAGCTAACCAAATGCTGTGACCTTGGGCAAGTTTTACTTTTTCACATTGGTGTATTTACTGATGGGGCAGCAATGATGTCTACCACAGAGTCTTAAGGAGTCAATGAACTAATTCAATAAGGAATTTTTCATGAAGCCTGTGCAGAGTGTGCAAATAGTGGTTATTCCTATTATCATAGTTTCATACATATCTTTTAAACTGAAGAGTTAGCATCTTTTGACTGTTGGACTTATATTGAGATTATATTAATCTGGTGGTTTTCTTCTTTAAATATTTGAAAACTCTGCCATACAATATGATGGAAATTCTGCAAATGCTTAGATGTTTTATTTTTCTATCTTAAAGTTGTATAGAATAGTAGTTTCTTTATTTTTTTATTTTTTGACAGGCAGAGTGGACAGTGAGAGAGAGAGACAGAGAGAAAGGTCTTCCTTTGCCGTTGGTTCACCCTCCAGTGGCCACTGCGGCCAGCATACCACGCTGATCTGAAGCCAGGAGCCAGGTGCTTCTCCTGGTCTCCCATGGGGTGCAGGGCCCAAGTACTTGGGCCATCCTCCACTGCACTCCCTGGCCACAGCAGAGAGCTGGCCTGGAAGAGGGGCAACCGGTTCAGAATCCGGCGCCCCGACCGGGACTAGAACCCCGTGTGCCGGCGCCACAAGGCGGAGGATTAGACTAGTGAGCCATGGCGCTGGCAAGAATAGTAGTTTCAATTACAATTTAAGACTATGAAATGGCTCACATGAATTTTTGGGAACCACCCTGCTAAAATATATCATGAATAATGTCGTCAATGTAGTGCAATTCAGCAAACATATTACATTCAGAATATGGGAAAAAACATTGCACTATGTATTGTGGCAATGTCAAGGGATATCTCTCTGGTGATCTGATCTGTTTGCTACCCAAGATCCATTTTCTTGTCTCTGGGAATTACAACCTTTGACCATTCACAGCCATGTGTTTTGATAGGTTTAGGTCCTTATCCAGGTCTAGAGGTGGGTGGGCCTTGGACGTTGTAAGGTTGTTAGCATAGCCCATCCACATGGCTTTAGCATTGGATCCTGAGCAGGCAAATTTAACTCACTTAGTTTAACTTAATTTAGTTTCAATGGACTGGTTTGTTGGGGCCTCTGAAATAATGAAGTTTTCTCTGTCTTAGCCCTGAGAACTGCTGGATGAGACAATTTCTCTTTCCCCGGGCAGCATAGTAAAGATGTGAGGTCTGGGAGAGTCAAACACCACACAGACACTGAAGATGAAGGTGACACTGTGATGCGTGGCACCAGAAAGTGCCTGAAGCTAGCCCTGCGAATGGTCACATGGCCCCAGTACATTCCCATGCCCATTGAAGTGGCATTTTCTATCATTTGCAAGAGTCCACTTGTTCATTGATCTTAGCAGTTTTGAAAAAGGATTTATAATAGTTGCAAGTCAAGTGTTACATTATTCTAGAATACTGATTAATATTTATAATAAAACTTGACTCTGGAGTTGAAATTACTATGGAAACAAATTCATCAATGAGAAACATTTATTGAAATAAGCTTGGAATCATTTAACCCAAACACTGCCACTTTCTAGTAAGATGCTTGAGCCCTCCTGTGCCTTGGTTTTCTCCCTTATGAAATGTGGCTAAGTCCTTACAACCCATAAGGTGACAGCTTTTCATTATGATGGAATAACATCAGTCATTGGGTTTTTGTCCGTATAGCTAGTGGCTTGTCATAAAATGGCATCTGAGCTGCCTTGTAAAGTATTATGAAAGTCATGTGCTTCTGATATTTACATGTTTCCAGAATCTTCTAGTGGCAAATTATGTCAACTTGAATCAGGAAACTGAACCAAGTTTATTATTATTTGAGGAAGGAATTTTGTTATGTTACAATATTTTCAATCTAGTTTCACTTCTCTCAAAAGAGTATAGGATACTTTTCAAAACACAGCCAAATAAAGAAGCCCATTTTGGAATACCAGATTGTCACAGAGCTATCTTATCTCTCTGATATAACACTGCAATGTCATTATTTTGTTGTTGATACAAGTATAAACACACTAGTTGCTGTCATTTCTGCCCTTGGTTTGTAAAGATGGAGTTTACAGAGAAAATGCATTTAGAGATGAAATAGTGAAATCTACTGAAAGTGCACAGAATTATTTAACATTATGACATGACTGCTTGTTTTCTTTAGAGATGACATCCAATGGATTAGCTAGGTAAAGCTAATAAAACCGTATTTAAATGATCTTTAGAGTTTTTCTGTTATTTAAGATTCTTTGATATTTGGTTTGCATGTGTTCATTCACTGACACTTGCTAAATTCTTCAGATTTGTTTATTTTCTGCTGTTTGGTATTAATCATTTGATCACTTTGATATATGACAGGAAGAGGAAAGTAGTTATCTAATTATCTCTGAACAATCTTCTCTAAGGTATCAAATATGTTCATTCAGTATCTTATCTATCAGCCACAGATTGTGAATAATCTGATAGAAACTAAATTCAGGGCCCCTGTATTCATCAGTTCTCACTCAGTCATGATGTGGTAACAACCAACCTTCAAAATCAGTGACTTACAAGGTTTCTTTCTTGTTCACGTTATATATATGTATCAGCTGTCTGTTGTTAGTACTTTAGCTCCGGCCTCAAGTGTCTTTTTTACGCTATAACCCAGACTGAAGGAGCTGTTCTGATCCTGATGACCCATTCTCATGGCTGAAGGCAACAAGCTCTGAAGGGACAAAATCAAACCTTGCAATGGCTCTTAAAGCCCCTGCTCAGTTGTGACCACATATCATATCCAATTCACATCCTGTCTGCCAGAGTGTGTCACTTGGCCAAGTCCAGTATCAGTGTCTTCAACAGAGACACTGTAGTTTCCATGGTGATTTGCAGCAGGTGTTTTGCTCTTAGAAGGAAGGGGAGAGGTGTGAAGACAATCTTTCATAGGTCTATTTTGTACAGGACCCTGTGTCTTTTGCTCTCATGCCATGTTCTGCTACTGCTTCCAAAAAGTCCCTTCCCTCTTCTCTCACCCTCCCTCCTTCGCTGCCAAGTACATCTGTGGAGCCTCCTTGGTGGTTACATGCACTCTGACGTGGGGCCTTTCTGAGATGGTGCCCTCATTATTGTTTGAGGAAAAGCTAGTATGTCTGATGGCACTAGGGAACTAGCTCTTCTCTGAACCTGAGAAGCTCACTATTTACTGAAGTCACATCTACTCTCTTCTTCCTGGTAATTTGAGTTGAAGTGAAATTTTGAATAAACCATATTTCTGCTTGTACCTATTAAGTGAATGTCCATCCTTACTCATCCTTTCTGTTTTTTAGTGCTTTATAACACGCAGGGTAATTTCACTACCCTTATCTTCTAAGATGCTCAATGGAAGCCATGATGCCAACATTATTGTGATTCTCATTTTATAGCTAGGGAAAGTTAAGCAATGTTTTCACAATCTAAAACTAGTGATTTTTATAGCCAACATTTGTAATGACAGACATTCCTTATTACTAATGAAGAAACGCCCTGCTTTAGGCATATCTTGAAGAATACATTATGCAATATAATAAATACCTTGTTTTTTTTTTTAAAGAAATAGATAAAATGGTTGATCGTTTTACTGTAAAGGTTCACCTTAAACTTTTTAAAATGTCTTCTTTGTTTTGAACAATCTGATCACTAAATTTCAGTATACATAAAACTTTCCCCAGGAAAATCATCAGGACACAGACTTGGCTTTGTGGTTTGTGGGCACAAATGTCCACACAGCCAAGTTCCTCACCACAGTAAATTGTTTGCTATTCACACTGCTCCTTAAAGTGGTCCACTAGGCTTTATCACCTTCCATTGCACCCTAGTCTAAACCCCTGTAATCTCTTCTTCCATAATGTGGTAATAGCCCTTTAAGCAGCCTTCCACACCTTTCTGTACCTCCTCCAAGCCTTGCATAACACTAAACTAGTGATATTTTCAAAATGTGATTCTGAATTTGCCTGACCTCTCTATCCATAACCAAATTCCTTAATACAGATCCAGTGCTCCCTCCCTGCTAACTGTACTAGCTTCTCTCATGTCATTTTCTGTCTCAGTCCTCTCTCTCCTCTCCGCCTTCCCTGCCAATGGCTCCTAGTCAATTACCATTCACGTTTTATAGTCCACCTTCCCAGAGAAGCTGCCCATGGCTCCTAAACCACGTTTCTGTGATTACTGTATAGGAAACTCTCCTGTGTATTATCCTGGCCATCAGTAAGGTCCATGGATTGTCCCCTTTCAATACCACTTGAAGATGACTGAGGTGCATCGTGTCTTCCTGTGACCACTTTCACAGCTCGTGCTGATTCTATGGAGGTATTCTCCAAGTGGCCTTCTGCTGCCTTCCATCTCCTGGACTCTGAGGTCTCAGGGTCCCCTGCAGGGTCCTCTGTTTCCTGCTGGCAAATCAGTGGTAGAAAGTCAAATACCAGCAGGAGGTTTTTCCATGATTATCCATATCCAGGTATGGACAGGGACTACCTCACTCCTCCTAGAATGCTGTTTTATGGAGGCTGGGAAGCTTGGTCTGTTGTATGCCCAGAATGGAAAGTTAACTTTGATGAAGAAACATCCACCCTGCCTCAGCTGCTCTATTGTATGCTATTGACTGTCACATAGGCGTACAAAAAGGTCTTCAGAAAGTTCATGCACAAATGTGTATTGTGAAAAAACTGTGGGTGCAAAACAATTTTGAGATCAGTGCAAGTAAACTAATTTTTCAATTCCATTTTCTATGAACTCTTTGAAGTCTCCTCATATTAGGTGACAGTGGTTTTTGTGAAAGCCCTCACTCACCTATGCTGCTTGCCATTACAGAGGAACACCAGGGTTCTGAGAGAAAGGAAGCATGTTCAAAAGAACCACATTTCAAAGCATCCAAGTTGTTTTTGAAAAGGGCCCACCTCACGCTGTAAAGGCTAAATGTTCTCTGTGATAGCTGCTAAAAGTAATCAAGATGCCCAGAGTCTGACTGCCTCTCCATGCTGCTGCAGGAACAGTGAAAGCGGCCTAGGTGCTAAGACAGGGACGAGACTGTTCTGTGCCTATTGCTGTTGCGTGTCCGTGTCACTGAGCTGCATCCCTGTAAAACCTCAGTGTCCTGCATTGTTGTTGAGTTAAACATGATGGTCCTGTGGTGGGTACCTCTCCACTAAACAACAAACATCTCCATATAAGTTCTACATCTTAGAGGTCAAAGTAGATCAGCTGCTTTGTGTCTGGTCCTCAGGTATCAGGATGGAAGGATGGCATTTGGCACACCTTCTCAGGCAGGCAGACAGCTGCCTGTCTAAGGATGGTGATAATTCAATGTGCCTGTGGATGGCAATGCAGTCAGTTCAGGCTCCGTTCCAGGGCTGACTGACCGGGTTTAATTTGAGCCAGATCTCAGCTGACAGTGTAGAGAGGATGGGCCCCATGCTTCTGGCTTGTCATTTAGAGCTGTGCTTTGCTCCTTGTTCGTCTAACTTGGATTCAATCAATGAGTTTTAATATTTTTCCCTGAAAATTTCTTCAAGGCGACTGTTTTCTACTTCCCTTCCTGGAATTCACAAAATGAGCATAGAGGACCATTTATACTTTGATTACAAACTGGAAGTTTGCAGAATGTCCTACTGTCTGTTTGGGGCCTGGCAGGAAGCCTCTTGTTCGCTGTGAATGAGTAGATATTTCATCCCTTTGTCTCTTCCCTTCTTTAGTCTTTACCTGGGAAGGACTTTCATTTCTGGGTGACTGCGGTCTTCGAAATGCTACTTGACGTCTTTTAGGAAATTTCCTGAGCTTCCTTCAGTCAGAATTAATACTGGTTTATGTTATTATTTCATGACATTTTACTCTGTACTTCATTTAGTGCTTGTGACATTCTGTGTTCTTTTACAAGTTATTGTTTACTTTTAAACAATGCAGCCTTGAGAACAGGACTGGAAATTAGTCATCTTCAGATTGTTCTCAATGCCATTATGGAGTCCTGGCCCAGAAGGAGGGCTGTATATTTGTTGAATTTATGTGAGTCTTTAAGACTTGCTCTTCCATGCAGAGGACATTGCACAATTCGCAATGTTCTCCATAAACAGACTCAGAAAGAACTGCTCTGATGTTCTTTTATCTGCCTTACCACGAATTTGCAATTTCCTTACCACTTCAGGCCAAAACATTGAGTTTCCAAGAACAACTGTTTTCCTTTCTCTGTAACTCTGAATTCAGGAAAAATCAACCATTCCAAAGACCTAGTTATCTTGCACACAGTGGAAGATTATGTGATAAGAAAAAGAAGTTGGCTGCTTTTTGCCTATGGCCAGACTATTTCCTGTTCAGGGTTAAACCTTTTTCTGAAATCAGAACCAATTTCCTAAAGCATGCCACTTTGAATTGAACCCCAGAGACACATTTTTCTGTCTGTATTCTTTTACTCTTAATGGTGGAAAACATTACAACACTATCCCTCTTCTATCTTCTTATTCCTAACTGTTCTTATGAAGAATCAGTAAGAAGGGAATAGTGGGCTTGGTGTCTCTATCAAACTCATCATAGAATGGTTTATCTGAGCCAGTTCCACAGTAGTCAGCATCTGTTGTCTCTGCAAGGACACTGCAGTGGTAATTATGCATAGGGCAAGTAGCTTACAAATGAATTGATTAATTCTGAAAGGGAGATATGGAAGATAAAAAGGAATCTGGAGATTTTTGTGCTCTTTTTGTGATATAATAGGCTATATAAAGGAGTCACTTTATGGATATTTTTAGTTTCAGTATCATGCTCTCTTCAGAAATTAACTACTATAATCCTTTGAATTACTCTAACAGAGTCGGATGAGTCTCTTTTCCTAGACGAGACCCCCTACTAATTCCCTTGTAGTAGTCTGGGACCCAAGATGATGATAGCACCCTGGCTTATGAGCAAGATCCTGGGTAGACTAAGGATAATAACTGATAATTAGGCAGGATTTTATAGACCCATTTACTTTCTCTTCTATTCCTCACAAAATGAAAACACTGACTCTGTCATTTGATATATTACATTTGTAAGAGAAGATAGCAATGTGATTAAGATCATGGCTCTTAGATTCAGACAACCAGTAGTTCACTTCTCAACTACAGCACTCGGTAGCTGTCTTAGTTGAATTTTCTCCATCTTAGTGTCCCCACGACTACTTTGTGGAGTTACTGTGAACATTGGACACTCAAATATGTCTATTGGGATTATCATCAATTATTCTGACCTATAGAAATATGCATGTTTCTTGAAAGTACACACTTCAGAAGAGTCATAGGGGTGAAGTGTTATCCTTTTTATTGTTTCTCTTCATTTGTTCAGCATGTGTATGTGTTGGATATGTTAATCACCATTTCAGATATTTGGGTAGTATTAATGAATAAAACAGACAAAAATTGTATTCCTCTCCTCCTTGTGTATATTATGTTATTGTGATGGATAGAGCTGGATACTGATCAATGCTGTGGAAAATTTGGCAAACTAAGAGGGAGAGGAGGTTGGGATTGGGTTACAATTATAAATAGAAATGTCAATGTAGGCCTTATTGTGAATATGACACTGGTTTTGTGTTCTTTGAGGTTTTTGTGGACTGCCTTTCAGAATGGAGGCATAGGAATAAGGGGGAGAGTTAGAAAAGGATAAATGCCTTCTTCTTTTTTTTTTTTTTTTTTTTTTTTACAGGCAGAGTGGATAGTGAGAGAGAGAGACAGAGAGAAAGGTCTTCCTTTGCCGTAGGTTCACCCTCCAATAGCCGGCGCAGCCAGCGTGCTGCGGCCGGCGCACTGCGCTGATCCGAAGCCAGGAGCCAGGTGCTTCTCCTGGTCTCCCATGGGGTGCAGGGCCCAAGCACTTGGGCCATCCTCCACTGCACTTCCAGGCCATAGCAGAGAGCTGGCCTGGAAGAGGGTCAACCGGGACAGAATCTGGCGCCCCGACCGGGACTAGAACCCGGTGTGCCGGCACCGCAAGGCGGAGGATTAGCCTGTTGAGCCGCGGCGCCGGCCAAGAATAAATGCCTTCTGACTTGTGGGAGAGCATGAGGATTTTCTTTGGTGTAGCATGTCAAAACACAAACCAATACAGAAAGGTGAAGTTTTCCAGATGGCCTTGTTTTATTTTATTGAATTTGAGCAAAAATCTTACAAGAATGTTTTAAACATGCCCTGTCTTCCCAAATGATGGCTGCTGAATGCCATCACCTGGCTGGTGACCGCTGAAGTTATCACCACTACTGCTGCATCCATTGTTGGGACTGTAATGAGGGCCAGCAATTCCTTTGCAGGGATCTGAGCTGGTGGTTATTGTGAGTTCTACCCACATTGTCTGTTGAAATCTAAATGTAAAATAATCAAAATAAAATGACATTAAAATATAGTTTCTCAAACAGATTACATTTTACATGCTCTTAGCTATGTGTGGCTAACAACTGACTACTGAATTAATTAGCACTGATAGAAAACATTTCGGTCATCCCTTTCACTGACTTCTTCAGTTAACTGTCTCAGTACTTAGCAAGCAGCTCAGGAGCTCTGCAAACAGACTTGGGTTCTCTATAGTTGACAACCGACGTGAGGGCCTTATCCAACGCACTCATAAAGACAGGCAGTACATGGAGCGCAGCCAGGCATCTGCGGACGAGTACAGCTACGTTGCGTGAGGGTGGACGTCGCCGTTGGGTGTGTCCTGTGGGAAGGCCCCATCATCCGGTCACTCGGCAGCCCCTGTTTCTCTGCTGTTTACAACATCACCAGTGCCACGTCATGAGCGTCCAAGAAAATGCCTAGAGAATATTTGAGGCTCATGTCATTAGGACATTTCTTAAAACTTTATTGAAAAAGGGAATGAAGCGTCGCTGACGTGTAGAAATCTGGTTGGGTGCCATGCTTCTTCTCCCCTTCATGTTTGCAGTTGATGTGTGTTTTTTTTTTTTTTTTTAATGTATCTTAAAGGACATAAAATAAAAACTTAAATATTGTAATATGACAGATAACCTAATAATTGTATCTACATTAAAATGACAAACATGATATTGCTGCTTGTCAAATAAAAGAAAAAAAAAGAAAACCTTTCCATCATTGCAGAAAGTTCTATTAGTTGGTTTTCTGTCTCTGAGATTGTTTTCTTTTTGTGTGTGTGTGTGTGGTGCTGCTGTCCATTTTCAGGCCTATGTCCTTGTTTTGATTTGTGTTTATCATAGTTTATAGGTAGAATTTTGTGTACAGTGAGAATAACTGAGTTCTAAGGGAGTGCAGAAGAGCTTTCTTATATTTGAGTACCTGAGTTTTCACACTTGGTGTTTAGATTTATATTCTGATTGCTTCAAGGTCTCTTTGCTTGGTTATTGCTTTGCAACTGTACTCTAAGTGGCAAAAGAATCAGACTGCTGAGTTACTATGGGAGAAAAACCTATCAGGCTTTAAAGGTAAAAATTGCACATTCATGGAAAACTCTGAACTCCGTCAATCATTCCTTATTTGGAGCAGTGCCATTCAGGGAGTATTTAGTGACCGACTCTACACAAACGCCAAGAGTTGTATTAGTTGCTGGAGATACAAAACAAAACGGATATAGTTGGAAACACGGAGATTGCAATTTTCTTGGTAGGGGGAGCCATAAATAGTGGGAGACTCGTTTGTGCAGTGCCTAGACATTCCATGGGCACCCTGAAAGTCCAAAAGAGAATGTTTCATGACTCAGTCCTCCCAAAGGTAGGGATAGGGAGAAGGGACAGGAGTCCAGATGGTAGGGTATGTGCCATAAAGAAGTGATTATTTCATTTAAAAAAAAGATTTATTTTATTTAGTTGACAGAGTTACAGAGAGGTAAATACAGAGAGAGAGAGAGAGAGATAGTTTTCCATCTGCTGGTTCACTCCCCAATGGCTACAACAGCCGGAGTTGAGCCAGTCTGAAGCCAAGAGTCAGGAGCTTCTTCTCGGTCTCCCACATGGGTGCAGAGGCCCAAGGACTTGAGCATCTTCCCCTACTTTCCCAGGCCACAGCAGAGCTGGATTGGAAGTGGAGCAGCCAGGACTCAAACCAGCACCCATATGGGATGCTGGCACTGCAGGCTGGGGCTTTAACCCGCTGTGTCACAGTTCCAACCCCAATAAGTGGTTCTTGAATGGTTTTTGAAGTGCTTCCTGAGGGGTGAATAAGTGTTAGGCACTTAATGAAGTTAGTAGAATGGAGTCAACAAGACACAGTGTACCATAATGTGAACAAAGACTGAGGGATGAAATAGCATGGTATGAAAATGAGAACTTTAAATTTAGTATTGATGAAGTGTACAACCAAAAGGAGCCAGTGGCTGTAGATGTAGACAGGATTTGAGGGATATGTTGAAATGATGGATTTTTTGGCAGAGAGGGGAGAACTGGGGTAGGGGTGGCAGCGCCATGGCTCACTTGGTTAATCCTCTGCCTGCAGCACTGACATCCATATGAGCACAGGGTTCTAGTCCCAGTTGCCCCTCTTCCAGGCCAGCTCTCTGCTGTGGCCCAAGAGTGCAGTGGAGGATGGCCCAGGTGCTTGGGCCCTGCACCTGCATAGGAGACCAGGAAGAAGCACCTGGCTCCTGGCTTCAGATTGGCACAGCGCCGGCCATAGCGGCCATTTTGGGGGTGAACCAGCGGAAGGAAGACCTTTCTATCTGTCTCTCTCTCACTGTCTATAACTCTGCCTGTCAAATAAATTAAAAAAAAAAATAAAGAACCAAGGGGAGGGAGGGTTGTTGCTGTAGGCAGACATGACTTTTCAGAAGTTCAGATAATTCACTCTGGCACCTCTATAGGAGTTAAACTTGAGGGAGCTGGGCTGGAGGCTGGGATGCAAGCAGCTGTGGAACAATTGAGGAGGAGAGACAGTCCAAAAGAGAGGGTCTGACGTGAGACCGTGTAATGGGGTGGAATGGAAGACAAGGGTCCAATCAATTTTGATTTTTAAGGAATAAAATCACCAGTATTTGACAACTAATTAGATATAGGGGATGAAGGAGACAGAGGAATCAGAGATGACTCTAAGCTTTCAGAAAAAACAGGGTAAGTTAAACATATACAAGTTCATGGTGATAGATTTTGATTTATAGCTGGTACTATTGCTATGCATTGGTGATTGTGGTGTCTAAGTTAGGTTTGTTCTCTTCAGAGCTACATTCTCTTATTTGTTAAAAGAATTTGAAGTGTAGACCATAGTACCACCCTCGTATGACTTTAATTTTGCAGTGGTCTATAGAAATTTAAAGAAATTTGGCTTCATTTCCAATGGTTCCAATCCAGACACCCAAATTACTCCATTGTTGGGACATCTCTTGGGTGGACCATTGAACCTGTAACTCATTAGAAAGAACTGAAAACCATCAGTAAAATTCCCATACTATGCCAACAATAACACCAGTCAAATTTCAAGGTATCTATAGGTTTCAAAAAGTTATGAATCTCAAAACTGTCTAGCCAAATCTTTACTTAGGTTTTTATGGATATTTATATGAAAAGCTAGAAGTTTTCACACTTTCCATAACTGTACATTACTTTTTTTAAGATTATAAATTAAGTTCTGTGTTCTGAGTATTGGTGGAAGCATGCTTATGGATTTGTACCCAATCACTTTAAAGTAAAAGTACAAAATCAGTCTGAATGGTGAGACCAGAAGTAGGAGAGGAGACAGCCTAGAGGGTCCATCATGATAGGGTCAAATATTGAAAGTAAGAATTATCTAAAACCTACAGTGCATTTTATAAGGATTTTCTAAGCAACAGTTAATATTTTAATGACATCTGTCAAGTTTCCAAAAAAAAAAAAAAAAGAACCACAAAAACTAGTCCTCTAGTTTGCAATATTAAGGAAGTATGCCAAAATGTAAAGTGTATGTTGATACTTCAGTTTTTACTGACAAATTTCATGACTGCATGGCTAAAACCACAAAACAGTAGGCACCACTTTCTTTTAGATAGTTATATTTAGCCACTGCATTTAGCTTTTGTTACTAAATATTTGTTCCTTGTCACTCTAAGTACTCAATCAAATTGAATCTTTAGTGGTCTGGCAGTTTTTAAATGACTTCTTGGAAGATGTGAAACTCTGTTCCCTAATCAGAAAGATTTGGGAAAGTCTTGTATGAAGAAAGAAAGCACATGTTAAGCAAGGCATCAGGACTATAGGACACTTATACATGTCTTAAGAATTTTTATGTGAAGAGTAGTACTATGTTTAGTGGTAAGCAAGTACAGAAAATTGAGAGGCATAGGAAGTTTGCACATCCTTCCAGAGTATTTTTGTACAAGTGGGAAAAAATAAGCTTTTTGTGGTCTTAGAAGATGTTAACATTAACCATTTATTAAAAATTGAATTTATAAAGAATGCTGCTTCTATGAGTATATATCATACAGTGCCATTCTTGTGTGATGTCATTAAAGTTTGTTTAGCAAAATATCCATAGTTCCTGGAAAAGATAAACATGTGTTTCATTAATCCCAAGGGGGAGCTTTCTGAAATGCATTTTTAAGTGAATGGTTATTCTATGAGATTCATGACTCCTTAGGGTGGGAAAGAAGGAAAAGAAAAGAAGCTATCTTTTCAAGCAATTTGTGATTTAATGCCAGCTGGTTAAGTGAGTTGAAAAACTTTAAGTTGTATGTTATTATTTTGAATACCTTTTCTCTCTTTTGGGAAGCTGGCCAACCCCACAAGCTTTCTCCCATGCTAAGTGGCTCTAAAACTTTGATCTTCTAAAACCAGATGTGGCAAATACAGCATGTGTGACCTTTTATGCGTTAATTCTACCTGGCTATTGGCAAACTATAAGTTAATCTTGTATGACTTTTATTTCTAGGCATTACAGCAGAAGTTCTGGTGGTGACCTCTTTTGAAGAACTGCAGAAAAGGGCCCCAGAAGCAAGAGGGAAGATTGTAGTTTATAACCAACCCTATGTCAACTACCCTATGACAGTACAATACCGTGTCCGGGGTGCTGTGGAAGCTGCTAAGGTTGGGGCTTTGGCATCCCTCATTCGATCGGTGGCTTCCTTCTCCATCTACAGGTTGGTCATGTTGTTCATTTGAAATCCTTTAAAGCTGGTATGCCTGGGTTTTCCATGAAAGGGAAGTCCTTATGAAAAAAAAAAACAAGCTATTCCAATGAAAATACAGATTGTTCATAGCATTTCTTCTCATTGCACCTTTGACTATTTATTTGTAAGATCTTCTTTGTCCTTTTCAAAATTCCAAGCATCATGTGTGTATTTCTTTAAAAAAAACTTTACGCATCAACAGTGATCCCATAACATTCCTTATATAAATAATGTATTATGTATTTTCATTGGAGGTAGAACTGAGTACACAGCTGTGTTTCCTCAAATATTCCTAATGACTTCAGAAGAAGCCAGGCGTTTTCCATGTTGCTAGAGAGGTGAAATAAAAAAGAGTGGATACCATAATGGAATCCATATATGGTGTAGTGAGAAAAGTCATGGAATTGAAGTTCTGTGGATATGGTCCTAGCCCTGCTTCTGAAAAACTGTGTGGACTTTGGAATGCTTCTTTTTAATTAACTAATTGATTATTTGAGAGGCAGACAGCGACAGAGCGCTTCCGTCTTCTGGTTCACTCTCTGAATGCCTGGAGTAGCTAGACCTGGGCTGGTGACAAAGCTAGGACCAAGGAATGCTATCCAGGTCTCCTGTGTGGGTTTCAGGAGCTCAATTACTGGAACCATCACCACTGCCTCCTATGATGCATGAGGAAGAAGATGGCGACAGGAGTTGGAGCTGGGAATCAAACCCAGGCACTCTGATATGGGACATAGGTATCTTGTTTTAAGATTTATTTATTTATTTGAAAGTCAGAGTTACACAGAGAGAGAAGGAGAGGCAGAGAGAGAGAGGTCCTCTATCCACTGATTCACTCCCCAATTGGCAACAACGGCCAGAGCTGTGCTGATCCGAAGCCAGGAGCCAGGAGCTTCCTCCAGGTCTCCCACACGGGTACAGGGACCCAAGGCCCTGGGCCATCTTCCACTTCTTTCCCAGGCCATAGCAGAGAGCTGGATTGGAAGTGGAGCAGCCAGGTCTCGAACCATCACCCATATGGAATGTTGGCACTGTAGGTAGCACCCTGTGGGTGCGACACCACAGCACCGGCCCCAGGACATAGATATCTTTAACAATTAGGCAAAACACCCATTCCTGGGAATGTTTTATCTCTGGGTCTCATAATTCTTCTCTACCAACCAGTATTGATCAAGAATAAAAAAAGTATAAAATTATTTTAATATACTTAACTGTGTAAGTCCATATAAATGTTTGGTGGTATTGTTTAAGGTCAACAGGAGACTTGTCTTTTTCTTTATAGTCCTGTTTGAGGCAAATACCAAAGTGCTTTATTGATCCTCAGTCCTAGAATGAAATTCAATATTGCAGTGGATAAAAGGCCTAAATGTTAGCTCGTAGACAATGGGCCTAGTTTAATAGCTATACATGGTAGTGTCACACAATAACTTTAAAATATTTCAAAAATATAGATGAAAACACCATTTTCATGTTGTTGTCTAGTTTAAGATTTTAAAAATTTAAAAAATAATTTCAGATAAGATTTTCTTGGGAGGGAGGGTCTTGAGACAGGAATTCTGGTATCTATTGTAAGGGAGAGTTTATTTTGCCCCATTGCTTGGAGCTGAAGACACAGCTGTTTGACCTTAATTAACACCCTATGCTCTTGAAAATAAAATAACTGAGGAGATGTCAGCAGCCAGGAAACCCAGTGAGAGGGAGTTATACAGAAGTGTAAAGGAAAGAGACAACTTTAAGAGGGATAAGATAGCTTCCCAGGGGAGAAAGATGGGGCATGTTGAAACTACTTGTTAGAAGCTTGATGGAAGAAAAGCTAGTTACACTGATGTCATAATGTTAAAAATAGCATTCTTTGTAAAGTCTTTAAAGGTTTCTTGACTGGTGAAATAATGATTGGATCATATTCTTTTGGACGGTTCAGCTTCCCATGAGGGAAGCCCTAAAATGGCTAACTCACTTCCCAGCTTAATACCTCAGTCATCCCTTGGAATAACATACTCAGCAAGCTGTGGCCTTTTACCATGATTTCATTGGTCATGAGACTTCAATTATAAAGCTAGTCTGGTGCATTGTGAAACTGAGGGATTGCCAAAAATCTTTATTTAAGAATTACTACTTATAGGGCTAATAAATTCCCAAATGCATAGGATCTGCCAAGGTTCATTGGCATTTTTTTTTATTTTGGCATAATGAAGACATCTGGAAACCCAGACTTCAACCTAGAAGTCCCAGAAGAATGGTCTATCATGTAACTTAAAATCTCTGTAAGCATCTAAGCTTTGGGGTCAGCAACTTGTAGTGTTAAAAGGACTTCTTAGTATTTTTAGATCGAGACCATAATTTTTCACTGATTTTATAACCAACTGTATTTCACTGCTAACTTTCATAACTCCATTCTTTGAATATTTATAAAACATACATTGACTCTTACATAGTACATTAGAATCTTCAATATACATCATCTTAGTTGTTTTCACATCAAGCTAATGAGCCACGCATGGAGGAGCATCATTGTCCTTATTTTTACACAGTGAAATAAAAATTTAAAGAACCAGCAATATTTACATGCTTAATTCCTATATCCTGAAAAATAAAAAGCAAAATGAAGCTCTTGTTCATTTCTACCTTATTGTTTTTAGAACCAAGTCTCCTTTCAGAGTATTCTGCATTCCTGTCTGTAATTGCAAATCTCTCAGTCACTCTGCAGACTATTTTAACTGACTTTTGCTAATACTGAAATCTTAATAATACTTATTAAGACCTCCAATACAAGGAGTTTCCAAAAAGTTCATGAAAATGCTATGCGTAGATTTCAAAAAAAAATGAATAAACCAAAATAAACGTATATTTTAATTCCATCTTTCCACAAACTTTGTGAGGTACCCTCGTGCTATCTGGTTTTCAAATGGAATGGACACTTTTCAGGCCATCATCTTACTTGCCCCCTGCCCCAAAGCACACAAGCACATTCATCATTGTTGACTGCCAGTTCAGTACTTCACTTTAGCTTCCCTGACTTTTCTCTTGTTTTCTTGGTGCAGGAAAAGGGAGAAATGGTCTCTTCTTAGTCTGTTTCTTGCTTTCCCTCTTGTAATGTAGTACTTTCTCTCTCTCATCCCTATTTCTCCTACTTTCCACTCTGAAAGTTCTGTCTGAGTAATCTCATCATGCTGTGGCTTTGATCACCTTCTACTTGGGCAATTTACCACTAGCCTCTCCCCACAACTCAGTATTCCATTCCACTCTTGAGAATTCTAAGCCTGTATTTCCAATTCTTTGTTGATTCCTTTTGACGGTATTCCATGGATCTCAGTTTTAGGTTTTTGTTCAAAATTGAACTCATCCTTTCAACACTTTGTTCATTATTTTCTGTTTCATTGAAGGTAACAATCTGTTCTGACTTGTCAATTAGATGTGTCTTGATTGTTTTTCTATCCTCTTGTCTATCATTTCTAGTAGTTACTAAGTCTCTTAGGATCAGTTCTTTATCAATCAGTTCAGCAAATACTTTTTTTTTAACTTTTATTTAGTAAATATAAATTCCCAAAGTACAACTTCTGAATTACAGTGGCTTTTTCCCCCCATAACTTCCCTCCCACCTGCAACCCTCCCATCTCCCACTCCCTCTCCCATTCCATTCACATCAAGATTCATTTTCAATTATCTTTATATACAGGAGGTCAATTTAGTATATATTAAGTAAAGATTTCATCAGTTTGCACCCACACAAAACATAAAGTGTAAAATACTGTTTGAGTACTAGTTATAGCATTAATTCACATTGAACAACACATTAAGGACAGAGATCCTACATGAGGAGTAAGTGCACAATGACTCCTGTTGTTGGCTTAACAAATTGACACTCTTGTTTGTGGCGACAGTAATCTCCCTAGGCTCTAGTCATGAGTTGCCAAGGCTATGGAAGCCTTTTGAGTTTGCTGACTTCGATCTTATTCTGACAGGGTCATTGTCAAAGTGGAAGTTCTCTCCTCCCTTCAAAGAAAGGTACCTCCTTCTTTGATGGCCTGTTCTTTCCACTGGGATCTCATTCACAGAGATCTTTCATTTAGGTCCTTTTTTTTTTTTTTTTTTTTTTGCCAGAGTGTCTTACTTTCCATGCCTGAAATATGCTCATGGGCTCTTCAGCCAGATCGGAATGCCTTTAGGGCTGATTCTGAGGCCAGAGTGCTGTTTAGGACATCTGCCATTCTATGAGTCTGCTGTGTATCCCACTTCCCATGTTGGATCATTCTCTCCCTTTTTTATTCTATCAGTATTAGCAGACACTAGTCTTGTTTGTGTGATCCATTTGACTCTTAGACCTATCAGCATGATCAATTGTGACTGAAATTGATCACTTGGACTAGTGAGATGGCATTGATACATGCCACCTTGATGGGATTGTATTGGAATCCCCTGGCACATTTCTAACTCCACCATTTGGGGCAAGTCCGATTGAGCATGTCCCAAATTGTATATCTCCTCCCTCTCTTATTCCCACTGTTATATTTAACTGGGATCACTTTTCAGTTAAATTTCAACACCTAAAAATAAATGTGTGTTAATTATAGAGTTCAACCAATAGTACTAAGTAGAATAAAAAAAATACTAAAAGGGATAAAATATTAAATTGTACATCAACAGTTGGGACAAGGGCTGATCAAGTCACTGTTCCTCATAGTGTCCAATTCACTTCAACAGGTTTCTTTTTTGGTGCTCGGTTAGTTGTCACCGATCAGGGAGAACATATGATATTTGTCCCTTTGGGACTGGCTTAATTAACTCAGCATGATATTTTCTAGATTCCTCCATTTTGTTGCAAATGACCAGATTTCATTTTTATTACTGCTGTGTAGTATTCTAGAGAGTACATATCCCATAATTTCTTTATCCTCTCTTCTGTTGATGGGCATTTGGGTTGATTCCAGGTCTTAGCTATTGTGAATTGAGCTGCAATAAACATTAAGGTGCAGATAGCATTTTTGTTTGCCAATTTCATTTCCTTTGGGTAAATTCCAAGGAGTGGGATGGCTGGATTGTATGGTAGGGTTATATTCAGGTTTCTGAGGAATCTCCAGACTGACTTCCATTGCAGCTTGACCAGTTTGCATTCCCACCAACAGTGGGTTAGTGTCCCTTTTTCCCCACATCCTCGCCAGCATCTGTTGTTGGTAGATTTCTAAATATGAGCCATTCTAACCGGGGTGAGGTGAAACCTCATTGTGGTTTTGATTTGCATTTCCCTGATTGCTAGTGATCCTGAACATTTTTTCATGTGCCTATTGGCCATTTGGATTTCCTCTTTTGAAAAATTTCTATTGAGGTCCTTGGCCCATCTCTTAAGTGGGTTGTTTGTTTTGATGTTGTGGAGTTTATTGATCTCTTTGTTGATTCTGGTTATTAATCCTTTATCTGTTGTGTTGTTTGCAAATATTTTTTCCCATTCTGTCGGTTGCCTCTTCCCTTTCCTGACTGTTTCTTTTGCAGTACAGAAACTTCTCAATTTGATGCAATCCCAAATGTTAATTTTGGCTTTGACTGCCTGTGCCTCCCGGGTCTTTTCCAGAAACTCTTTGCATATGCCAATATCTTGAAGGGTTTCTCCAATGTTCTCTAATAACTTGATGGTGTCGGGTCATAGATTTATGTCTTTAATCCATGTTGAGTGGATTTTTGTGTAAGGTGAAAGGTAGGGGTCTTGCTTCATGCTTCTGCACATGGAAATCCAGTTTTCCCAGCACCATTTATTGAATAGACTGTCCTTACTCCAGGGATTGGTTTTGGATCCTTGATCAAATATGAGTTGGCTGTAGATGTTTGGGTTGATTTCTGGTGTTCCAATTCTGTTCCATTGGTCTATCCATCTGTTTCTGTACCAGTACCATGCTGTTTTGATTACAACTGCCCTGTAGTATGTCCTGAAATCTGGTATTGTGATGCCTCCAGCTTTGTTTTTGTTGTACAAGATTGCTTTAGCTATTCGAGGTCTCCTGTGCTTCCATATGAATTTCAGCATCATTTTTTCCAGATCTGAGAAGAATGTGTTTGGTATTCTGGTTGGTATCGCATTGAATCTATAAATTGCTTTTGGGAGAATGGACATTTTGATGATGTTGATTCTTCCAATGCATGAGCATGGACGATTTTTCCATTTTTTTGGTATCCTCTTCTATTTCTTATTTTTAAGATTTTGTAATTCTTATCATAGAGATCTTTAACATTCTTGGTTAAGTTTATTCCAATGTATTTGATTGTTTTTGTGGCTATTGTGTATGGGATTGATCTTAGCAGTTCTTTCTCAGCCATGTAATTGCCTGTGTATGCAAAGGCTGTTGATTTTTGTGCATTGATTTTATATCTTGCTACTTTGCCAAACTCCTCTGTGAGTTCCAATAGTCTCTTAGTAGAGTTCTTTGGATCCCCTAAATGAAGAATCATATCATCTGCAAAGAGGGATAGTTTGAGTTCTTCCTTCCCAATTTGTATCCCTTTAATTTCTTTTTCTTGCCTAATAGCTCTAGCTAAAACTTCCAGAACTATATTGAATAGCATTGGTGAGAGTAGGCATTCCTGTGGTACCAGATCTCAGTGGAAATGATCCTTGAGATGTACTGAAAGGTCATCTATTTGGTGCCTTTCCAATTTCTTGATGTAGGCACCTATTGATATAAACTGTCCTCTTAACACTGCTTTTGCTGTATCCCATAAGTTTTGATGTGTTGTGCTGTTATCCTTATTTACTTCCAGAAAATTTTTGATTTCTCTTTTAATTTCTTCTATAACCCAGTGTTCATTCAGGAGCATGTTGTTCAATCTCCATGTGTTTGCATATGCTCTAGGGATTCCTGAGTTGCTAATTTCCAACTTCATTCCTCTATGGTCTGAGAAGCTGCATCGTATGATTCTAATTCTTTTGAATTACAGCAAATACTTTTTTAAAAAGTATTTATTTATTTACTTGAAGGCAGAGCTACAGAGAGGCAGAGGCATAGAGAGAGAGGGGTCTTCCATCCGCTGGTTCATTCCCCAGATGGCCGAGGTTGAGTCAATCTGAAGCCAGGAGCTAGGAGCTACTTCTGTGTCTCCCATATTGGTGCAGGGGCCCAAGGACTTGGGCCATCTTTCACTGCCTTCCCAGGCCATAGCAGAGAGCTAGATTGGAAGTGGAGCAGCCGGGACACAGACCGGCACCCATATGGTATGCCAACACTGCAGGTGACAGCTTTACCTGCTGTGCCACAGCACCAGCCCCAGCAGGTATTTTTACATTCTGTTTCCTAGCATCATAGCACATTCCAGTAGTTAGGAAGCATTAACACTTTCCCAGTGTACACTACATTTCCTCCAGGTTCCATAACTTGGTATATGTGTTCTATTTTGCTACCCTTCATTCTCTTTGGAGAGCCATCTAAAGAGTTTCTTCTGAGGAGTTATTGCAGCCCAGGTGGGTATGCTTTTTTTTGGGGAAGGGGAGTGGGCGGTGTTCACATGTAATTTTATTGTATCATAATTTCTTGGAGGTAGTTTTGGTTTTTTGCTTTTGCAGGGTAGATTAACTGTTTTAATAAACAACTTCAATCTTAGAATTTAACACAAGGATCACTTTTTTGTTCTAAAGTGAGTTAAAATAATTCATGGAAAATACAGTTATGAAAAATGTCATGTGTGTATTTAAAAAATTGCACTTAAACAAACATTTTGATTCTCTTTCCGCTGAGCCTTTTGGAATCCCCTCATAGCTCCAAGGGTGTGTTCTGCAAATGCCCTTCTGCTCCTTTACATCTCAGAGTCCTCTGCATCCATCTAGCAAAGAAATAGGCTGTGGAGAGCCGAAAGGGAGCTTTGCCCATGGTTATCCATTTCCAGGCCTGTATAGGGAATACCTCACTTCTGCTCTCATGCTACTGGCCAGAATGCTATTATGTGGAGGCTGGGAAATTTGATCAATTTTAATGCCCAACATGAAAGGAAAATAGGATTGGTTTAAAAAAAATTATCCAGTCTTCCCAGTTACCTGACTATATACACTGGACTATAATTTCCTGAAAGACATTGATTCTGTACATACAGATATTTTACCTCTGTACTCCTTTCATATTTGATACATAGTAGTCACTCAGGAAATGTCTTTTTAAGGAATGAGCTTTTTTGAATTTTGATTAGTAAATTGTGGTAATGCTCTCATGAGAAGCCAGGTGACCTCATTCCTTATGCTCTCTGACCAAACAAATCGCAAGTTTAAAATAACTTGAACTTTTAGAGCATTTTAATCTATATACAGAAGAAAATATTCACTTTCCCAATATGCCAAATTATGTATTTCTTCTGCTATAACATTTATAAATAATGATGTTTTGAGTTGATGATTAAAGAAAATAGCTTCCTTCTTCCTGGCAAACATTTGACCATTATCTACATAGGAGGAGGTGATACTGGATCTGTCTGGCAAACTTGAGGAAGTCAGTAACACTAGAGATCAGAATATATATTGGCCAGTGCTGTGAATAACTAGGTTAATCCTCCACCTGCAGCGCCGGCATTCCATATGGGCGCCGGGTTCTAGTTCTGGTTGCTCCTCTTCCAGTCCAGCTCTCTGCTGTGGCCCGGGAGAGCAGTGGAGGATGGCCCAGGTGCTTGGGCCCCTGCACCCTCATGGGAGACCAGGTAGGGACACCTGGTTCCTGGCTTCAGATTGGCGCAGCACCGGCCATAGTGGCCATCTGGGGAGTGAGCCAACGGAAGGAAGACCTTTCTCTCTGTCTCTCTCTCTCACTGTCTATGACTCTACATGTCAAATAAAAAAAATTAAAAGAACGTATATTTAACCTGTTTCTGCTTGCCTTCAAAACTAGAGAACCCCTGGGGGACAGTTTGATTTACTAGTTTGAGTTGACACTTATCAGTGTCAGCATCAAGATAATCAATTTTGGATTGCAAAAATAATGTGGTCATGACATATGAACTCAAAAATAAAATCCACTACTTATTGTCAATGTTATCTCCAGGTTATTAACTATGATTTTCCTGTATTGTCTTTATTAATGTTTTTTTATGCTAAGATTTACTTCAGATAGAAGATGTTTTCTTTATTGATGTATTTATAATGATCATTCTTTCATTCACTTTTTAAAAAAGATTAGTTTTATTTAAGAGAGTTACAGAGAGAGGTAGACACACACACACACACACACACACACAGAGAGAGAGGGAGAAGCAGAGAGAGAGAGAGAGAGAGAGAGAGAGAGAGAGAGAGAGGTCTTCCATCGCTGATTCACTCCCCAAATGGCCACAATAGCTGAAGCTGAGCCTATCTGAAGCCAGGAGCTTTTTCTGGGTCTCCTATGTGGGTGCAGGGGCCCAAGGACTTGGACCATCCTCTGTGCCTTCCCAGGCACATTAGCAGGGAGCTGGATTGGAAGCAGAGTAGCCAGGACTCAATCTGGCACCTATATGGGATGCCGGTGCTGCAGCCGGGGCTTTAACCGGCTGCACCACCACACTGGCCCACTCATTCACTCTTAAATATCACCTGTTGTGGTATTTCAGTTTTTCTGAACATAAAATACCTCTTGCCTTTGTCTTGGGAATAATTTAAGAATAAAGATAATTAGATATTTCATATCTAGAGGAAAGCTTCTTTATGGAACCATGTGTCTTCCATTATTTCTCAAATCCATCACTTTTATAAATAAATATTTAGTGAGAGCTCACCAATTGCTCAGAAGTTTCCAGACACTAGGGATGCTAAGATGAATTAGAAACTTTCGTTTGTTTGTTTGTTTTGGTTTGGTTTGGTTTTTGTCCTTCAGAAATTTTCTATCTGGGCAGTAGAGAAGGAAGTAAAGTTAGGATGTAAGTGATGAGTGTAAAATATATTTTATATTTACTGTGAAATACATGGCTGCAGAAAATGGGTGAGAGAAGAAAATCACTATTTATTAAGCACATGCTTTGCCTTTGCTTCTCTAAAGGCTTAAAGAATTTGTTTCAATTAATTTTAAGTAACTCAGTAGAGATAGATATTGGTATCTCTCTTTTACTGAAGGGAAATATGTTCCAAATGGTTAAATGGCTCATAAAGTTACACAGCTAATGAGGAACTGGTATTCAAACTCAGAGTCTCTGGTTCTAAATTGCATGTTCTTTTCATTGCACCTAACAACCTAGAGAGCTTGTGCTGTAGGAGTCTAGAGGGTTAACAGAAGTGTACTTAGGGCTGGTTTCATTGAGGATGTGGATTTTACATGTATTCAATGAAATGGTAGAAATTGAAGAAGAGAAAAGAGAAGACATTCTTTACAAGATTAAGGCAAGAAGGTAAGAGTATATGATGTATTTCAGTAACATGAGTAGAAAAGTTTGACTGGAACCAGGTCTCATAGGGGATCAGGGAAACAATTTAGGTTTGAAGAATCCAGGGTACCAGATTAGGGAGGTTTAAGTTCATTATGGAAGAAATGGAAAACCATGGAGTATGTTAGAGGTGGGGGGTGATAGTTGAGAGCAGTGGTTCTGATTGTGATTCCTAGAACAGTATCATCACCCTTACATGCGTGCTTCCTGATATTGCAGATTTTAGGGCCCATTGGAGACCAGTAAAATCAGAGAGGGTTGGGGTGATTCAATAATTCCTCTATGTGACGTTGGCACATATTGAAGTTTAAGAACTGTTTTAGAAAGATCAGTCTCATATCTGTGCATAGCAGCCATTGGCAAAGGAAAGATAGGATCCCCTCTAACAGTTGTGAAGTGATGAAGGCATAGAAGTTGACAATGAGAATGGGAAAAAGAGAAAGCAAAAAGGATAGTATGAAAAAAAGTATTATAACTTGGGAACTGGTTGGATTCAAAGGGGGAGTGAGGAGGAGTCAAATGCTAACAGGGATCAAAATGTATGGGATGCCTATGTTCAGTTCAGTACAATATTGAAAATCTTATGTTTTAGATAACAGTATGGGCTTACAGAGTTTGGAGAAAAAGCCAGATCTGTTGGCATGTCTAGTATATTGTGTAGGGCAAACGGTAGTCAAGCACGTTAGTCTTCAAATCCTTGTTGTTGCTGGGATGTGTTCTCTCTAATTTGCCACAGTTTACCAACCCCTACTCCCCCCATTTTTCTTATGCTTTATTCACTTATGTTACCTATTTGGGCCCCATAGGAATTTGAGCTCATGATGTCTGCTGTAAAGATCCCAACATAGGGACTGAAAAGTAATGAGAAATATGGAGGTTGGGTGAAGATGTGTTGAGGGGAAAATGACCAGTTTGGTTTTTAGATGTTTTGAGTTTGAGGTGACTGTGAGATAATCACATTAGTCTGGTCTTTATATGTTGTGAGAAAACCATTTTGGAACTTTCATCTCTCTTATCCACTTTTTGGATCATCCAAAGCCAATTTTAAATTCTAGGCTGCCTTTCTTACAATGTAGCAAATTTTGGAACTGCTGCCTCCTGCGAGAATGCAAAGTGATTTTTATATTAGTCCAAGTGAAATATAATTCTGAAGGTAACTCTATGAGGGTCAGGCTGTCTGCTGTACTCCCATTGCCAAACACACATTTTTTCCTAGTTGTTTTCTCTGTTGCCCTCGATAATTGAGCAGACTGTAAATTTTACTCAATGAGGGACGCAAAAGGCTCTCCCTTCACTTTACTGTGAAGTCGCATCAGCACACCTTGGGGTTGGCTTTGTGAATACTACTGGCTCATGTTCTACATCGCTTGGCCCTGTGCACTGTGTTGATGTAGTGAAGAGGTGGAGGAACAGAGCAATCGGTTTGAAGATGACTGAAAACTGATTAAGCATTCATGAGGAGAGAGATAAGGGAATCCAGGTGATGTTTGTGGAGTGTCACGGCGGGAGAATGCCATACCATCTGCTGAGAGAGATGTGACAAAGTATATAAATCAATCTCCATAATGATACTTAATTAATACAGAGTCAATAAATGACATAATTGAAGCACTGGTTGGGCTACATCGTGGCATTAAATAGTTTCAAAGGGGGCTCTGATTAAAGCCATTATAATTTATGGAACATTCTTCATGTTAAGAAAGCATCTTGATGAGATTTTTACATGAACATTTTGTAATCAGAGGGCCAGCTTAAAACATCCAGAGCAGAGGTGAAATGTCTTACGAGGTCTATTTTGGATGATTTTTGAAAGCCAGTTATTCTAAGGGAACAAAAAAGGCACCCTCTACCCCTGTCCCATTCTAAACAGGAAAGTATTGCTGCATGCTACACATTTAGGTCATCTTGGATTTTTTGGTGTCCTGGTGGTATGGTTCTTCAGTGTGACCTTAGGATAATTAGCTATCAAGCTTGTTGTAAATTGTTTTGAAATATTGTATCAATGGGAGGGAGAGTAAAAAACAAGAAGAGCACTGTGACTCTAAACAGTACAACCAGGCCAGCCTCGATAAGAAGACTCTTTTGAGTAGACTCTTTCCTTCTCTTATTTTGTTTTGGCTTAATTCACTTCGAGGCTCCTAACAGATGCCCAGTAATCAAGCAGATTGCCAGCTCTCATCATCAGTGCAGGTGGAGGGCCACTGTGCTCCCGATGGAGAAAGCGAGAGAAGACCCACACACTGCATACTGCAGTATTTTATTCTCATCAGCCTTTTCTCCCCTGCCCGCCCCCACCCTGCTCAATGTTTGAAAGAGTGTTTATTTGAAAAGCCTTTGTTAGAAATTCCAAAATATTCTCCCACTGCTGATACTGACTGCTTCATGTAGTGTGACAGGCATACTACCTCATAATGGACTGGGCCAGGCCAAGGTACTCTGCAGTCACAGCGCCTGGGTTTTTATACGGCCACTTATTAGAGACAAATTGTGTAAACTCTGTATGCCTCAGCATCTGTAAGATGAAGGAAATGACTGGACCTTCTTCCTGGAGTTTTGTGGGGCTTAAGTGAGATGATATTATAGCCTGACACATAGTAAGTTTTCAATATATGTAAATTACTATAATTATAGTCTTGCTAACTAATGACCTTTTGAATGAAAGTGAGAAAGAAGGAGGGGAGGATAGGAAGAAGAGAGGAAGGAAGAAGAAATAAGAGGTTAATTTATTCATGCCACTCTTGTAAGGACAAACCCATCTGGATCACTGTGTGTTTAGTTTGTCAGATTCTGCTGGGGTTATGTGTTTACTAGTCTCTCTCTCTGTCTCTGGCTTGGCAGCTTTCCTAGATACAGCCAGCATGTCTTATTCATCTAGGCATCCCCAGGTCTGTGCACACAGGTAGTGCTGGAATGAATGGACAGAGTCAGAAACAGGCCATCAAGTTTACTAACCTGTAAATTCCAGGTTTCACCATTTTGCATTCACACATGTTGAATAATATGGATGAGGGCTAACCTTTTGAATTGCCACTTATCAAAAATAGAATCTCTGGAATCTGAGAGCAGACTGTATAGTTATGTAAATTTTGGTAAAGTATTGCAAACTGCATATTACTATGGTGTTTTTGTGGGGTTTCTATAATTAATAGTCTGTTTGCATTTTTGGTACAGACTGCATGTTTCATCTGCCTGTAACCTTGATATAAATATTTATTCTTGGCTTCTATTTTGCATTCATAATTTTAGAATATATGTATAAATGTTCACTTTCTATTTTGCAGCTTTTTGATTATTGAAGGTACAAGCTTAAGAATCATATCACCATGGCATACTTTTCTGAATCTCTAGTGGTAAAAAGAAATTAATGTGTTTTGAATTCAGGTTTCAGGATTATGACGATGTTGTTTGCTTATGCATTTCCCTTTGAAAAATGTCTAGTGGAACATATGAACCACAAGAATCCTGGGTCATTTCAAGCCAATCTGTTACATACTCTTTTCTCTCTCTCTCTCTCTCTCTCTCTCTCTCTGTGCGTGCACGCGCGCGTGTCGGTATATGTGTGGGTGTGGGTGTGTATCTGTCTGTCTCATTTGTCTCATCAGGTTAAAGATGACTCTTAAAATCCTCTTGCATCCACATGACCCTTTGGTTTCTTTAACCCCCTAAGAAAAGGCTCCACCGAAAGTACTACCAGGCAAATTTGGAGACTAACAAGAATAACAACACATGGAGTGGCGTTTGGAATCAGACAGACTGAATTCTAATTCTGACTCCGCCAGTTAGATACTGTGACCTTATGCGCCTTCCTTAACCATGCTGAGTCTGTTTTCCTATCTGTAATACTTGGAGAGTATTTTTTCCTCATGGAGTTGTTGAGAAAATAACGTATCAAATACTTAATTCAAAACCTGACACATGGTAGCAATCAGTGACTTGTAACTGACATGTTAATAGTGATGGTTACCATCATTAGTATCATTAGGTAATGGGTAGGTTGACGAGAATGGATTTATCTGAAAAAGCAGCAGCTCTAGATGTCTTCTCAGTGTGGGCTCCAGAGATCTTAGTTCCGTTTATCTCTCAACCTCGGGAACCTGCTGTCTTTAGTTTCCTTCAGTCTTTGACTTAAAATGATAACACCCCTTTGTCTCTGCCACTCTCTCTGGCTTCCCGTTAAATGCTTAGAGCTGTTCTCGCAGGCAATACTAAAGCTGTGATGAGCCAAACCAATGATTGTGGCCAGCTCACCAGAATGCAGCAAGTGTTTTATTTTAAGCACTATCGAGCTTTTTTTTCACCTTGTGCCTTTTACTCCCAGACTCCTCCATTTTTTACAACAGATCTCATCTTTCTTTTTAGTTTTATAAAGAGAACAAATTTCATGAAATTCAGATATACAATTTTAAACACATTAGGATATTTCCCACCCTCCCCCGATTTTTCCTTTTTTTTTTCCTTTTAAATTTTGTTTTAACATACTTTCAATGCACTTTATAATCACAGGCCTAATTCTTTTTTTTTTTTAAGATTTTATTTATTTATTTGACAGAGTTACAGACAGTGAGAGAGAGAGAGAGAGAGAGAGAGAGAGAAAGGTCTTCCTTCAGTTGGTTCATTCCGCAAGTGGCCGCAACGGCCAGAGCTGCACTGGTCTGAAGCCAGGAGCCAGGTGCTTCCTTCCAGTCTCCCACATGGGTGCAGGGGTCCAAGCACTTGGGCCATCCTCCACTGCTTTCCCAGGCCACAGCAGAGAGCTGGACTGGAAGAAGAGCAACTGGGAGTAGAACTGGCGCCCATATGGGATGCCAGTGCCACAGGCGGAAGATTAACCTAGTACGCCACGGTGCTGGACCCCCAAGGCCTAATTCTTAACTAGTTAAAGAATTCAACAAGTAGAAAGTTGAAAGACCACTATTCCACAGGAGTATAGACAGGGCTATAAACAATAATCAAATCTCAAGATCTTAATTTTACTCATATACATTTTTTGTACTCTATATTTTAGCTACTACAACTCAGAGAAAATATGCTTGTCTTTTTTTTTATGTCTAGACTATTTCACTAAGCATAATGGTCTCCAGTTGCATCCATTTTGTTGCAAAAAATAGGATTTAATTCTTCTTTTATGGCTTAGTAGTATTCCATCATGTATACGTACCACATTATTCTTTATCCATATCTTAGCTACTGTGCATTAAGCTGCTACCAATGTAGGAGTACATAAAACTATTCCATATAATGATTTCATTTCCTTTAGGTAAATTGCCGAGAGTGAGATGGCTTTCAGATTTTTGAGGCATCTTCATACTGTCTTCCATTATGGTTGTAGTAGTTTATATTCCCACTAACAGAGCATTAGGAGGGTATCTTTTTTTTTCCCCCACATTTTAACCAGCATTTCTTTATTTTTTGATTTCTGAATGATAATCATTCTGACTGGGATGAGATGCAACCTTATTGTGGTTTTTATTTGCGTGTCCCTGATGGCTAGTGACACTGAGCATTTTTTCATATGTCTGCTGGCCATTGTATTTCTTCCTTTGAAAAACGCCTGTTCATGTCCTTTGCCCATTTCTTAACTGGATATCATCTCAAAGGTTCTCTTCCAAAGGACTCTCCCAACTCTCCTGAGTAGCCCTCTCCTTCAAGTTCCCTTATATAACTTCTCTGTAGACTTAGAGACCCAATGATGTTTGGTATCTTCTATCGCCTTTCTACTTGTTTACATATACTTCCTCAGGAGATTAATATGTTGCAAGGGAGACTGGAACAACAGTTGGCTTGTACAACATTATATTGTTGGTACCCAGGATATTGCCTGGTACATGATAGGTACTCAAGATATTTATTAAATGAATATTTTTAAAAATATAAAACCAACTATAAATAAAGTTATGACATGGCTATTCTCATATTCTGAAGCATCACATACTTTATTTCCATTTTTTGTGGAATAATATCAATCTATGGTGAATCAGGAAGAATCTTTAATAACTCATATACTCTTTGTAGCAAGTTGCCCAACTTTTTTCCAGAGAGTTATGTGATTTACATTCCCATCAGCATGTGTTCCACATTGTCACTCTGAGTATATTTAATGTCTCACTGAATTTTTTATTTTCATTTTCCTAAATTCTTAATCTTCCTTTGTGAGGAGTATTTTACTGGAGTTGTTTATTATTATCACTACTACTACTATTATTATTGAGTAGTAAGCATTCTTTGTGTATTTTAAATACAATTCCATAGTCAGATATACATGTTTTGCAAATATTTACTTCTAACTGTTGATTATTCTTTTATATAATTATACCTCTGTTTAATAGTGTTTTCTGAAGGGTAGAAATTTTAAATTTTGATGAAATCTAATTTGTCAATCTTTAGTTGTTTTCTGTGTTTACTCATTTATATTCATTTACATTCATTATTTAACATTTTTCCAAATATTTACCTTCTCTCTCTCTTGCTCTCCTCTTCTTTCTCTCACTTTCTTTATAATTTGACAGTAAAATTGGTCCAGCTATGAAGATACTTAACCCATTATAAATATATACTTTGGAAGAACAAGGACTTCTCTAAGATAACTGTAGTTATCATTATCTAAACTAAGAAATGTAGCATTGTTATATAAATCCTAACTAGACCATTTATGTTCTGGATTCCTTGATTCTTTGCTCTTTTCATTTTAGATTCTATAACCTAATCAATGACATTACATTTAGTTGCCATATGGCTTTATTCTTTTTTAATATGGAATTATTCCACAAACTTTAAAAAAAAACATGGAAAAAAACCACTGTTCCCCAAAAGTATAGACACAGGCCATAAACAATAATCAAATCTCAAGATGTCAATTTAGCTCATTTATATTACATTTTTTGTACTCTATATATTACCACATGTGAAAATAGATCTACCATATGACCAAGCCTTCACTCTTCTTGAAATTTAACCAAAGTAAATGAGATAAGCATATTAAAGAATTATCCCTACCCTGTGTTAATAGCAGGTCACCTGACAATAGCTAAGATATAGAATCAACCCAGTTGTCCATCAACTGATGACTAGATAAATAAATTGTGGCATGTATACATGATGGAATACTATTCAGTCATAAAATTAGTGAAATCCTGTCTTTTATAACAACATGGATGCATGTGGAGACCATTATTCTTAGTGAAATAAGTCAGTGTGCTTGGGAAGGAAGCAAAGGATGGCACAAGTCCTTGGGCCCCTGAACCCACAAGAGAGACCTGGAAGAAGTTTCTGGCTTTGGATTGGCTCAGCACTGGCTATTGAGGCCATTTGGAGAGTGAACCAGCAGACAGAAGATCTTTCTTTTTGTCTGTAACTCTACCTCTCAAATAAGTAAGTAAGTAAAAAAGTAAGTAAGTAAATAAATAAATAAATCTTTTTTTAAAAAGTTACCCACCTATTCCATCCTCCCCACACACCATCAGTAACTGTGATGGGTAACCAACCTCTGCCAGGGAATCAGATGGGAATCAGTAGTTTAATAGCTCAGTGAATAGCTGTTGCTGCACTGGTTGCTACTCAGTAAAGTAAATATTTGACATCTAGGAGAATAACTTAATTTTTAACATTTTCCAGATTTATTCATTCATTGATTCAATAAACACTTATTAAGTGTCCAGGCCAGGAGAGGACCCAAGTTTGGTTGAAGGAGGTGCTTATATAATTTTGGGCCTCTTTAATAAAAAGAATATAGAGTTGCACATACGCTTTTAGATAGAAAATCAACATTTATTTGAAATAAGAAATTGTGGTAAATTGCAAATTTAAAAAACCTACCAAATACTACAAATATTACAACATTCAAAAAAATTTTGCTTTTATTAAATTATTACCTGTCAAGCCACTATGTTTTTTCCTATATTTCTTTGCTTGCATATTCTGTGGTTGTTTTTATATAATGCTTTTGTGCTCTGTTTTCTAAAGAATAAAAATGAATTTAGTCTAATTAATAAAAATTTAATTTTTATTATAATTTGGAAAGGCTTTTTTCAGCTTTATAGCTTTCTATTGGTATGATCATATATGTTTTCCTTTGCAATATCATATACATTTTTGAGATTAATGTGAAAATTTGGGAAGCTCCTATCAAGTTTCTTTCATGTATGAGCCATAAAATTTCAGGACATTATGTTTTGTTGTACATTGACAGTGAATTGACAACATTCAAATTAGTTTATTGTCTATAAAGAAAAGAAAATATAAAGAGACAAAGAAAAATCTTCCATCTACTGATTCACTCCCCAGATGGCTGCCAAAGCCAGGAGCCAGGAAACCTTTCTGGGTTTCCCACGTGGAGGAGCTTTAGTACTTGAGCAGTCACCAAAAGCTTTCAAGGTGCATTAGCAGGGAGCTAGATTGGAAGTACAGAGTGGCCAGGACTTGAACCAGGAACTCTGATGTGGGATGACGGCGTGGCAAGTGGCAGTTTAACTTGATGTGCCACAATGCCTACCAACCTTTCACTTTTAGAACCCAAATTTCCAAAATATCTGAGCTGGATGAGCTCTTAGAATACCTGTTCTACCCCTTTATTGTACGGATGAACAAGTTGGGGGCTGAAAGTCCTTCAGCTGGTTAAAGACAGAATAAGGATAGGCTTCCTTCTTTTCTCTCAAGTCTGGGAGCCTAGAGCACCATCAGATTCCACTCAGCCTCCAAGATTAAACGTTGAGTTAATTTAGGCACACATTTATTTAATCCTTGAGCCCCCCTTCCCCGCTGAAGTTTTAAGAGTGAGAAAACTCATTATGCTTCTAAAATGCTGTGAATTACTGTTATCTTGCTCATTTTGATCAAACTTTTAGCAAAGGGAACTGTATTCTGAACGCTCTCCCAGGAGATAGAAACTTACTTAGTGAAAAGCAAGCTTTCCACAGGCTTTGTGGTTTCCTTTCCTCAGCAGGGGGAGCGCCTCTGTGTAAGGTGTCTGGCTTTCCTCTGGGACTCAGTTTTTAAACTCCAGGGAGGCAAGGCCTACAAAATGTCATCTGCTTGCCTGCTAAGGGAGGAAGCTGTGAAATAGCTCTTCATTGCTTCCGTGCCTCAAGTTGCTCAGTGCTGGCTGGATCCGTAATACCCTGGTGTGTTTAAAATGCTGCTCCTCGGAACACTTTGTACAAGCAATTCTGATGCTCATTAATACCCCCAAGAGGCATTGTGATGTTACACTTTTATCTTAATAAGATTTACTCCTTTTAGAAAACTAAAGTTTACAGATATGTGCTTAAATATTGACCATAATGGATTTGAATTTTTATGCTATAAATTCTAAGAATCTTTTAATTTGAGAAGAGGAAAGAACTAACACATATGCAATTGTGTAAAATTTTATTTACATATTTTATTTGGGAGACAGACAGAAAGAGCTCTCTTATGTTATTTCACTCCTTAAATGACCGTAATTGCCAGGGCTGGTCCAGGTCAAAGCCAAGAGCCAGAAACTCAATCCCAGGTTTCCCATGTGAGTGATAGGGACCCAAGGAGCTGTCACCCACTTTTCCCCCAGGGTGTATGTTAGCAGGAAGCTAGAATGAGAAGCAGAGCCAAGACTGGAACCCAGGCACTCCTCTATCCCAAGTGGTGTGTTAACTGCTGCACCAAATGTCTACTTCTCAACAGCTTGTTAGTATTAGATATTTTATAAATATCATCTCAATTGAATTCTTACCAGTGTCTTAGGTGACAAGAAGCTCTAGCTATGAGTTATATTTGAGTAACTTGATCAAGATTGTATTGTAGGACATTTTAAAAATATTTTTGATAATTTGTTTTAAAATGTAAGAGTCTTGGTGTAACTAAATTGGAAATTGAAAAAAAAAACCAGAAATATAAAATATTTTGTAAGACTGTTTTAGTAAGATTTGCAAACAAAACTACACAGTGTATTTCAACTGAGAAGACCAGGTAGAGTGTCTTAGTTTGTGCTTCTATAATAGAATGTTACAGCCTAGGTAATTTATTTCTCAGATTTCAGAGGTTGGGAAGTCTAAGATCAAGGTGCTAGAGATTTGGTTGTCTGGTAAGAACTGCTGTTTCCAGATGGAGCCTTGATGCTGTATCTATGGGGGAGGAGGACTGTGGGTTCTCACACGCTGCGAGGTGGATGGAAAGGACCTCAATCCTATTCGTGAAGAGAGGAGCCCTCATCACCCAGTCTCCTCTTAATACCATTACATTGGCCATTACATTACAGTACCTGAATTTTGAAGAGGACATAGGCAAGCCATACTAGAGAGAAAATTAAAGGAGGAAAACTGCCAACAAACGCACCAGCAGCAGAATTAACATTTGGGTGGGTAAGAAGAGAAATCTACAAGCTTGAGCCCTTTTATCTGGAAGGTGGGGTTAGAAAGGCATCTTTTTTGAGGCCTTTTTGTTTCCTACCCTTCCTTCATCTTGCTTTTCTCCCTTTCTTCAGTTCCTTCCAGTGGCAAACAGCAGTTACTAAATTAGGTTCTCTGTTCCTTTCCATCTTGAAAAGCAAAGCACAGGCAGTACCCTCCTGGCAGTAATTTATGATATTTCTCCTTCCAGAGATTTGCCCTATGGCAGCTTCAATCCATTATCATTGCTTCTTTTGCCCACACTGGCAATTCCCCAATACCCAGGGAAGAAAAAGATCTGCAGATACACAAACCTCAAAACCAAGACGTAGGTGAAATCACTGCTCCACTTTCCCTTGCCTGTCACTGAATCCTGTTCCAGCTGGGATGAAAAAAGCGAATTGGTCATGTTGTCAAGAGCAGATCAGATTTCACCACTGCTATTTCCTTCCTTCTTAAATAAAGACAAAACAAAACACCACACATACACAACAAATAGACCAAAAACATTTGACACTACATGAAGGTGAAGGTAGCTTGTATCATTTTCATATTTCGTATGTTGTCATTTTTCTCTTAGAAAATATCATTAGAAGTGGTGTTTTTCTTTCCTTCTCCATCTTATAGCATTGGGTTTATAGGTGAATATTAAAATACCCTGATCCTCCAAGAAAGAGTTCTTTTTGCTCTGGATACATCCCATCTTTTTGCCCTCTTCCTTATTTGTTCTCACCTCTCTCTCTCCCTTCATCTCTCATTCAATTCAGAACACAGAGAAATCTTTCACTCTTCTTTTGACAGGTGTCAGATAGACAGTATGAGCTCATTTAAGCTGAACTGTCTGGGGAACTAAATTTGTTCAGGAGAAGAGCAATTTGGATGACAAGTGCCATGATAT